>NW_006408877.1:323467-332439 GCF_000296735.1 Chrysochloris asiatica
TGATACTTAGGGAGGAAGTCCAAGGTGCATTGAAGGAATTGGCAAAGAACAAGGCACCAGGAATTGATGGAATAAAAATTGAAATCTTTCAAGAAAATGAGGCGGCACAGGACGCACTCACTCATATCTTCCAAGAAATTTGGAAGACAACTATCTGGCTGACTGACTGGAAGAGATCCATAAATGTGCACATTCCAAAGAGAGGTGACCCAACAGAATGCAGAAATCATCAGACAATCTCTTTGATATTCTCAAGCGACTAAAGTTTGCAGAAATGGCTACAATCATACATTGACAGAGAACTTCCAGTGGTTCACGCCAGATTCAGAAGAGGTCGTGGATTGATGGATATTGTTGATGTCTGATGGATCTTGGCTGAAAGCAGAGAATATCCCAAAGATGTTTACCTGTGCTTTATTGACTATGCAAAGGTTTTCAATTGTGTGGATCATGACAAGCTATGGACAACTTTGCAAAGTATGAGTACTCCTGAACACTTAATTGTGCTCATGATGAATCTGTACCTGGAACAAGGGGCAGTTGTTCAAAAAGAACATGGGAACTCTGAATGTTTTAACATTGGGAAAGGTGTGTGATAAGGTTGCATTCTTTCACCATACTCATTCAACCTGCATGCTGTCCAAATAATCTGTGAAACTGTGTTCTATGAAGAAAAACGTGACATCAGGATTGGAGGAAGACTCATTAACAACCTGTGATATGCAGATGATGCAACCTTACTTGCTGAAAGTGAAGAGGACTTAAAACATTTACTGATGAAGATCAAAGAGCACAGCCTTTTTATGGATTACATTTCAATGTTAGGACAAAAATCTTCCACCACTGGACCAATAAATAACATTTTTATCAATGGAGAAAAGATTGAAATTGTCAAGGTCTTCATTCTTGGATAAACTATCAACACTCACAGAAGCAGCAGTCAAGAGATCAAATGACGTATTGCAAATCTTCCGCACAAGACCTTTTTAAAGTGTTTAAAAGCAAAGATGTCAGCTTGAGGACTAAGATGTGCCTGACACAAGCCATGGTGTTTTCGATTCCCTCATATGCATGCGAAAGCTGGACAGTGAATAAGGAAAATCATAGAAGAATTTATGCCTTTGCGTTATGGTGTTGGAGGAGCCTATTGAAGGTGCCATGGGCTGCCAAAAGAACCAATAGATCCGTTTTAGAAGAAGTGCAACTGGAGTGCTCCTTGGAGACCAGGATAGCCAAACTTCATCTCTCATACTTTGGACATATTGTCAGGAGGGAGCAGTCACTGGAGAAGGATGTCATGTTTGGTAGGGTGGAGGGTCAGAGAAAAAGAGGAAAACCCCCACCAAGATGGATTGACCAAGTGGCAGCATCGATGGACTCAAGGCTAGCAACAATAGTGGGGATGGCTTAGGATTGGGCACTGTTTCATTCTGCTGTGCATAAAGTCGCTATGGGTCAGTACTGACTCGATGGCACCTAATAATAATAACAACAACAACAACATCAAATTATATCCTGTAATACCTGACCTTCTCACCTTGTGATTTTATATTCCTGTATATTTATCTTCTTTTTATATTGTAATTAGTTTGATCATAGACTGACCTCCCAGATTCTCTGTTTGTTATTATAGGTTTGTTTTGTTCTCGACCCTTCCTTCTGTCAATTTAGTTCTGGGAGGTACTGTCACTTATGCCCATTTCTGGGTGTTGTCTGTTCTTCTTGGTTCTCAGTCCACATAACTCCCTTTAGGATGTTTTGTAGATCAGAGTTGGCTTTGGAAATTCCCTTAGCTTCTGTTCATCCTGGAATATTTTGATTATACCATCATATTAGATTGATAACTTTGCTGTATAAAGGATTCTTGTTGATAGTTTTTTCTTTCTGGTTTTTATATATGTCTTCCCATCACCTTCTTGTTTCATGGTTTCTGCTCAGAGATCTGAGCTTAATGTCACTTGCTTGCCTTTGAATGTAACATTTCTATTTTTCTTAGCTGCTTTCAGGATTGTCTCATTATGTTTGATTTTGGAGAGTTCGATTATGATATGTCTCAGTGATTTTCTTTTGGTGTCTATCCTTCCTGGGGTTCTTTGAGTTTCTTGAACGTTTCTTTTCACTTTTCAGGATTTTAGAGAATTTTTCTTCAATAATTTCTTCATCTGTTTTCTCTGTGGACTTGTGTGATTCTTCCTGTTCTGGAATGCTGATAATTCCTAAGTTATTCCTCTTGATGTTGTCTAACATGAATCTTAGACTTTCCAGATTTTTTCATCCATTTTTTCTGTTTCCTTTTCTAACTTAGCGGTATTGAGATCTTTGTCATCCAGCTCACGAGTTCTGTCTTCCATCTCTTCTGTTCTACTTCTTTGTCCTTTCAGTGTATTGTCTATTTCTGATATTCTGTTATTGATCATTTTTACCTCTTTCTGTAGGTGTTGGATTGTTTCCAATGCTGTATCTATCTTATTTATTTGCTCCTGTAGCACTTTTCTGACTTCTTCCTTCTTTTTCTCACCTGCTTTGTAAAGTGTTTTGAAATATTTTATAATTATTTTTTCTGAATTCCTTCTCAGGCACTTTCAAGGACTGCCCTCCTTCCAGAATATAGTCCAGGTCTTTCTCTAGGTCATTTGTCTCAGACATTTTATCTTGTTTCTAGACATGTGGTGATATGGTCATCTCCTTTTGCTTCTTGGACATGTTTAATGTTTTTCTGTAGCCTTAATCCTTATTTGTGTGTTTTGGTATTTTTTTTTTTTTTTTATGCTTTCTGTTTGCCTCTAGGTAGATGTGATCAGGATGTGCACTTCCCTTTTCTCTCTTCTTAATGCTTAACTAAAATTACCTTTCACAGGTGTTGTCTGCCTCCCTGGTGTATGGAAGTTTGCATTGGCTCTTGCCTGGATTGTGGTGTTTTATAGAGTGTGATTGTAGTTTAAGTATATGGCATTAGTTGCTGTCTCTTCTTGTGTAATATAGGGAGAGATAGAGTCCCCCAAAGGTAGATTGGGGAGCATAAACAGAAAAACTAGATTGGATACCGTAGTCTAGAATCACAGACAAGTTAAAGGAGGGAGAGAGAAAAAAAAAAAGTAGCCTAATATGAGTATGACTTTAATGTCCTCTTTCAGCTTCTTGCCTTCACGCCCATCTGGTGAATTTCAAGATGCCACTGTTGGTTGTTATGCTGTACCTCAGTATTTAATTTTGGCCTGTTTTATTTTTAAACTCTCTTTCCCTCTCTACACCCCTTGTTCTTGACTTTTCTCTATTAAACTGGCCCCTATTAGGGCCAGTTTTTGGGTTGAGAGTATCTGTGTGCATGCATGGCAGAAGAACCCAACAGTGGTGGTAGTGGAGGTGGCCTCTTACTCAGGCAACCCCTTTAGTCACCAGATTGGAGGTGTGCAAACAGTGGGGGCCAATGCAGAGAGAGAGAGAGAGAGAGAGAGTAGTAGAACAAAGCAAAACCAACAAAGTATATTGTCCACCTTTGCTCTGAGGTTCCAGCAACATTAAAGTATATTGTCCACCTTTGCTCTGAGGTTCCAGCAACATTATTCTGTGGTGGATCTGTTCTTCCATTTGATCTTTCCATTTTGTCTTGCCCAAGTTGTAGACGCAGGGCCACCAAGCTCAGCAGATTCAAAAGTATATGATTTCTTACTTCCACTCAAGTCCCACCAGCTATAAACCTTCAAAATTTATTTAATATTCCTACCTAGGTAGTTCAAAGTTTTGGAGCTCTGCCCTGAACCTGCTTAGACTAGTATTCTGTATTATTGCTGAGGGCAAACTTTACAGCACCACTACTCTATCCGCTATCAAGCCCCGCCCTCATAGCAACCTAGAAAATGTTTTTAAAAGATTAATTACTTTCTTAAATTGTGGGATTTATTTTTCTTTTCTTTTTAAGATACTATATAGGAAAACAGGATTGGAAAACATATATATTTATGGCATAAGATTAACTCACAGTTCAGCTAAGCTGAGCCCTGATAGATCATCTGCCAAGTTTTCCCTAGCCTCCCTTCCCACCACTCCTAGGCTAGATCTCTTTATAGCAACTGGGTGACTAAGATGCTTCTCCTGATTTCAGACTGGGGCATGTGTGCTGGGGGATAATTGGAGGGAAGGAGGACCATCCAGAGGTTTATCTCTTAAGACCATTACATGGTGATGGAGTTGACTGCCAATATGAAGATCTCCCCTCTACATGATGTTGTTTTATTAGTGTGTGTATGTGAGCTCACGTGCTCACTCACAGAGAGGTATAATTAAAAGCAAGACAGATGTCTATGATAACTTGAAATCTGATAAAATAGCAGATTAATCAATCCAATTGATCATACTTCCTATATGACATCTACAATGTGATGTTCCCGATGATGATGCAAATGATGAAAAAGAGGAACACCAGTATGAAGAGTCAGGTACTGAGTCCGTCCTCACTTTGGCCTGTGGGGAGCTCCGACACAGGGCTACTGCTCAGTACTGTCTTTGTCATCCAAAGACCTTCTTTGTCCTTGAAGCATATGTTCTATTCCCAAAACCTCTGAACTCTTCTTGCAGCCATTTACGTTCTTCAATCACCCACTTAGATTTAGTGTCATTCAACAAAGAGTTCAGAGATGTGGCCATTATTTTTTTTAAGTTTTATTGTGAATTATATGATAGTTTACATGAGAGAATATTAGTTTTACTTTCATTCCATCGTATATCGTCTCATTGCCCTGGTTCCAATCCCCTCCATGCATCATCAACCAACCAAAGGGTATAACCTACAAACCTGTCCCTACATTCCCCTCACCCCCAGTCTTCAGCACACAGTCCCTCTCCCTCTCTGGATCCAAAGTCCCCAGCGACTTCATCACTCCACGTCATCATCTCTGCCTCTATCTCAGGCATCGCTGCTTCTCTGGATAGGGTCCCTTTCTCGGCTCTTCTCAGTTGATGGTCCCAGAGAGCTCCGCTCCTAGACTGGAGAATTAATCACTCCCTTCCTTGCTACAAAACGTCTATCCTTACATTTCCACCCCTCACAATCAGTCCTGATAACAATTATTCACTGTAGTATCACAGGTGACCCATCTGCATTTCATTTTATCAGCTCCGCCTAGATAGATTGGATAGTACTCACTGGAGATTCTGACTTCCTTCATTCCACCTAGCTCTAGGTTCCCTCTTGAAAACTTGTAAGCCAGTCACTTGTTGCCTTTGTAGTCCCCCACCCCAATTTGGGTATCCAATGTCCAAGTTGCCCATCTCTGTCTACTCTGTGTGTGGAGGGGGTGGGAATGTTTCTTGCTGTAAGGATTTGTTCCCTCTTTTGAGTTACTGCATCCACATTTGTAGGTCAAGTTCATCAAATTGTATCAGATCACTCTTTTTTTTTCCCTCTTCTTTCTTCTCCTGGTTAAGCTCTGATCATACAGTCATCCGGGCCAGGTCACATGGGTACCATTTGCAAGTGTGGGTGTTTTTGTGCACATGCCCTTTCTTCCCATCAGCCGGTAGCTCCACTCTCCATTCGAGTCCTCCGTGGCCACGCCACTAACTCTGGGAACAAAAGTCCCCAGGTCATCTCACACTGCTGGCCAACCAGGTCCCTATCTGGGTCCACAGAAGCCCACCAAACATTGTAGTGCTTAGCTTGCCGCTTCACTGCTATTTTTACCCCACTTTCCCCTATCGGTGATGAGTGTGGTCACCAATCAGAGCGTGTATTTCCGTTGAGTCTTAGTCTTGCAAGGGGGTTTGCATTGAGGGGACCCGAGCGCTTGCCTTGATGTTTTGTGGGGAAGCGATTTGCTTGTTCTTGTAGTAACAGTCCATCTGCCTCTATTGTTTTGTATTTTTCCTCTAGGTCTTTCTTTCAAAAATTAGCTTCTATTCTTCTAGCCGCTCCAGTGGACCCGAGCATTGAGGGGACCCGAGCACTTGCCTTGATGTTTCCTGGGGAAGCGATTTGCTTGTTCTTGTAGTAACAGTCCATCTGCCTCTATTGTTTTGTATTTTTCCTCTAGGTCTTTCTTTCAAGAATTATCTTCTATTCTTCTAGCCGCTCCAGGCTGGTTTGCTCGTCCTTTCAAGTGGAAATTTCCCGCCTTTGGATATCTGAATGTGGTTCAGGTTTCCACCTATAGTCTTATGTAGTGCCAAGTCTCCACAGGAAGCCTTGTTCACTGGGTATGCTGTAGCCCCATTTTAGGTATTCCAATCAGTTATAGGCAGAAGACAGATGTACAAGCCCTCTATAGTGATGTTTCTGACTATTCCTTTCTCTCCCCCTCCAGTGTCTACTCTATTTTATAATGCATGGAAAACCAAGATTCAAAAAAGAACCAAGCACCTTGACACCATTCCCTCCCTCCCCCATTCCATCCATGACTCAATCCCTGTACCCCAGAACCCTGCACTTCCAAGGCTGTGCATATATCATCCTTTATCTCTGTCCCATTTAGCCCATTCAAACATGCCTACGTGTACTCCCATCTGCCCCGTTCCTCCACTTCCGTCTCTCTCCTTGCATATTGCCGCCCTCCCCAGCACCCAAGCTCTCCTGTGTCCAATAGCCACCCTGCACTCCACCCTCCCTCCTTCCCCCTACCCATCACCAACTTCCCAGCAACCAACAAAGACTTCTCCCTACCCCCCTTTAATATGGTTTCTTTTTCTTAGTCTTTTATAGTACTGGTCCTATGCAATATTTCTCTTTTTGTGATTGACTAATTTCACTCAGCATAATGTCCTCAAGGTTCATCCATGTTATGCGTTGGCTTGACACTTCCTTGTGATTCTTCAAGGTAGCATAATACTCCATTGTGTGTATGTACCACAGGTTGTTTATCCATTCTTCAGTTGATGGACACTTTGGCTGTCTCCAACTTTTTGCTATTGTAAATAGTGCTGCTATAAATATTGGTGAGCATATATCTTCTCATATTGTAGCTCATTTTTCTTGTGGGTAAATACCAAGTAGAGGAATTGCTGGATCATAAGGTATTTCCATTTTCAAACTTCTGAGGAAACACCATATTGCTTTCCAGAGAGGTTGGACCATTTTGCAGTCCACCAGCAATGCAGGAGTGTCCCAGTCTCTCCACATCCTCACCAACATTTATTGTTGGTGTGAGATGATAGCTCATCGTTGTTTTGATTTGCATCTCTCTGATGGTTAGTGATCATGAACATTTCTTCATATGTTTGTTGGCTGCCCAGATCTCTTCCTTAGTGAAGTGTCTGTTAATAACCTGTGCCCACTTTTTAATTGGGTTATTTGTCTTTTTCTTGTAGAAGTGATGCAGATTCCTGTACATTTTAGAAATGAGTCCCTTGTCTGATATGTCATTGCAAAAGATTTTTTCCCCCATTCTGTGGGTTCCCTTTTTATTCTTCTGGTGAAGTCTTTTGATGTACATAAGTTTTTCATTTTTAGTGTGCCCCACTCATCTATTTTTGTTTGAGTGGTTTTCAAAATGTTTTGTAGTCCATGTATTCCTAGAATTAGTGCCCTCACATTTGTCCCAAGATTTTCATTGATGACCTTCATAATTCTGGGATTTACATTTAGGTCCTTAATCCATGTTGAGTTGGTTTTTGTATAAGGCATGAGATGAAGGTCTTGTTTCAGTATTTTGCATATTATTTTCCAGCTCTGCCAGCACCATCTGTTGAAGATATTATCACCTCCCCATGCAATATATTTTGGTGTTTTGTCAAAGATCAGTTGGCTGTATGTAGATGCATTAACTTCTGTATTCTCAATTCTGTTCCATTGATCTATGTACCTTTCATTGTACCAGTACCAAACTATTTTGACCACTGTAGCTGTGTAGTAAATTTTGAAGTCAAGGAGTGACAGGCCTCCAACCTTATTCTTATTCTTAAGAAGTGCTTTGCTTATCCTGGGTCTCTTTCCTTTCCATATAAATTTTATAATTGCATTTTACATCTCTTTGAAGAATGTCATTCGAAGCTGGATTGGAATTGCATTATAGGTGTAAATTGCTTTGGGTGGTATTGACATGTTCACAATGTTAAGTCTTCCTATCCTGGAGAATGGTACATTCTTCATTTTTGTAAGTCTCTTTTGGTTTCTTGCAGTAGTGTTTTGTAGTTATCTTTGTATAAGTCCTTTGTTTCTTTATTCCAAGATATTTCATCCTTTGGGTGGCTATTGTAAATGGTATTGCTTTCCTAATGTCCTTTTCTACACTGTCGTTTTTGGTATAGAGGAATCCAACTGATTTTTGTATGTTGATCTTATACCCTGCCACTTTGCTGAATCTTCCAATGAAGTTTAATAGCTTTTTTACTGAGTCTTTGGGGTTTTCTACGTATAGATCATATCGTGTGCAAATAGGGAGAGTTTTACTTCCTCTTTGCCAATTTGGATTCCTTTATTTTCCCTGTCTTGCTGTATAGCTCTTACTAAGACTTCCAGCACAATGTTGAATAGAAGCGGAGTCAGAGGGCATACTTGTCTGGTTCCTGTTCACAGAGGGAAGGCTTTCCGTTTTTCTACATTGAGAATAATGTAGGCTGTTGATTTTGTATATATACTCTTTAGTATGTTGAGGAATTTCACTTCAATTTTTATTTTGTTGAGTGTTTTTATTAGGAATGGATGTTGGATTTTGTCAAATGCTTTTTCTGCATCCATTGATATGATCATGTGGTTCTTTTCTTTTTTCTTATTTATATGGTGGATAAGGTTGATAATTTTTCTAATGTTGAACCATCGTTGCTTCCCTGATATGAATCCCACTTGACCAGAATGTATTATCTTTTTGATGTGCTGCTGAAGTCTGTTGGCTAGAGATTTTATTGAGAATTTTTGCATCTATGTTCATGAGGGATATTGGTCTACAATTTTCTTTCTTAGTGATGTCCTTCCCTGGTTTTGGTATGAGGGTTATACTTGCTTCCTAAAATGTATCAGGAAGTTTTCCATCCTCCTCTATATT
>NW_006408877.1:336115-361981 GCF_000296735.1 Chrysochloris asiatica
AACCACCAACCTTGCAGTTCAAAAGGCTTTGCAGTCTTGCACATTAACCCACAGAGCTACAGCGGGACCCCTCTGGTACCGGTGGTAAAAAGCAACCCAAAAGAAAACTCATTAGTGTCTCAGCTTGGGCTGAGTGACTGTGCGTATTCTTGGCAGAGGAATACCACCTGCAGTGAGGCCCTACCTCCATTCACCAGAATAGAGGTGGGCAAATAGTGAGTGCACCAATTAGCCAACAACAAAGAAAAAAATATAATCAGAACACCACAAGACTGACAATTTGGGCCTTGGTTGTGCCTGGGCTCTGCCACCGAGTTATGGGCAGGTTGGGGTTCAGGGTGGGCCTTGGCCTTAGTGGGCGTGTCTGGGACTTGAGAGGGCCTTGGTCTCAGTGGGCGGGCCTGTTCTGGGGGCAGGCTGGCCTAGGTCTTGGTGGGTGCGCCTGGGCTTTGGGCGGGCCTGAGCCTCGTAGGCTGGGCAGAGGGCTGGCCTAGGCTGAGGCAGTGGGGTGTGGCGGGGGGGAGGGGATAGTGGCTGCAGGCAGGTGGCGTCTGTGTCTGATAACATAAAAAATGTATCTCTCTGTCTCACTGTACCATGGGTACCCTGAATTGCCTGATATTCACACTGATATCGCTTACTATGGTGAGGAGCCCCCTTTGGGAAGGGCTATGTCAGCTCCTGTAGCTTTGCTCATTTATACTTCCTCTCCACTGGAAGCGCCCACTTTCTGAATGAGCTTGTTCCAGCCCCTTCACTCTAAGCTCTGCAGGGGGCGGAGGCAGTCACTGGAGCGGGAGCCGAGTGCAGGTGGGCGAAAGCTAAAAATGCCTGCAATTCCTCAACAATTTGATCTTTTTAAAAAGCAAGTTCAGAATGTTGCAACATGAAGTTTTATGCTTGCTCAAAGGCTGTCTGTCTACTAGACGGGGGCCTCCTTTGTGCGATACCACCCCCCATTTTCTACGGAGCCTGCCCTACCTGTGCTGCCTGGCCAGGGAAGCACCAGAAGTTCCAATGAGGACATTTTTGCAATTTTTTTTTCTCAATGCAGCTGTGAGTATAATTTTATTTCATGGATCTCCTGGCATAGATGAAACACTTTGGACCATTCCCAGTACCTACATGGTGCCCTAGTCTTCACCTTAAAATTCACATTTCAGTCTGTCAACTTTATTTATTTTTTTGGTGACAAGCTTGTTAATTGGACCTCAGAATTTGAACTCCTGCTGCATTCCAGGCTCAGAAGCTGGTCTAACTTTTCCACATTCCTAGGTGATGGAACACCTTCGTAGGGGAGTCCTTTAAGATGGATCCTGAGGAAGGAAACTAGGAAGCTGAATCCCACATTTTTTTTTTTCAATCTGTGGGATTGAGTGCAGGAGGATGGGCAGGTTGTTGAGTGGAAAGGTGGCTTACAAGGTTCAGGTGCAAGGGTGCATTCTCTACTGTGCCTGTGCCATGAGGTTCCTTGGAGAAAGTACACCTGTTCCTTTGTAACTGTACTGGATTCATCTTTATGCATGCCTCTGTTACTCCCACATCTTTTGCACCTGCAACTGTTCGCTGAGGTTGCATGTCCTCCACCCAGTGCTGCCAAAAGAACATGGCACATGCATACAACACTATCAGGCGGTGTCAGCATCCTTACATTCAGATATATGTTCTGTGCATGACCTCATTCATAAAGCACCCATTCAAAAGATGCATCCTAGCATCAGGCCCAACAGTGCGTGCTTCAGAAATTGCTGGAGTTGGCACATGAAACCGACACTCACTACTTGACTGTCATCCCAAATTAAAAACCTGAATTCTAATCTTGGAATCTAGTCCTACAATAGGGCCAACACTCAAAACTGCTTTGATTGGCAATTTCCTGGCCACACTGGCCCCTTACCTCAACCCCTTGCTCTCGAAACTGAGGTTCTTTCAAGGGTGTCCCAACTGCCTGCAGACATCACAGCACTCCCATTGGCTTTCTTGGGCACTGTGCAATCCTCAAGCAGTGCCTCTGCTTCCAGAAGAGCAAATCTCAAGAAAGCCCAGAAGAATCAAGTCATTCTCCACCAGCACTTTGTCTGTTCCCCTTGGAGAAGAAAGCTCGTGATCCTAAAGATCCTGTGTACCTTCCTGGAGCCATCTCCTCCATATGGTGTTATGGCTCCCAGAGGAAGCTGAGGCTGTCCATGCTCAACTACAAGGTGTCTCAAAGCTAAGCCAGCAGAGTTAGAAAACAGATTGCCCCCTTGGCACAAGAGCAGATTGTCAATTACCTCTCTGTGTTTCCCCAAACCCCTATATGTCCTAGAAATTGAAGCAGAAAAGGCTGTAGTGAAGGTCATTGGAGACATTGAGAAGGGTATGGAGAAGGGGCAAGATCCAGTTACATACAGAGGTAGAATGGTCAAAAAGGGGCCCAGATGACACTGGGAGGGAATGGTTAACATTTCGGCCCCTAGTGTTTGTGACAGTGAATCGGCATTACTTGCTAGACCTGGGTGTTTGAAGAGAATTCTTCATTGAAAGAGATCTCTAGGCAATTCTTCCAAGAATCTCCCTAGTCTTGGAAACCCTGCACAAAGTCGCTATGAGTCAGAACCGACTCCACGGCACATAACTAAACTTGTGTCCCTGGTTGGTTGGTTATGTGCTGTGGAGTTGGTTCCAACTCATAGTGACACAGTACAGGGTTTCTGAGGCTATAAATCTTTACAGGAGCAGAAAGCCTCATCTTTCTCCAATGGAATAGCTAGTAGTTTCGAACTGCTGACCTTGTAGTTCATAGCCCAATTTGTAACCACTATGCTACCAGAGCTCCTTTGTGTCCATACTAGGCAATATATATTGGTTTTACCATTATGGGAAACTATATTTCATTGTCCTCTAGAAAAGATTTCCAGTCTCAAAAACGCTGTACAGAGTTGTTATGAGTCAGAATTGATTCCACTGCACATAACCACCAACACTGAATCTGTGGACTATCTATCATATCCTGAGAGCCAGCACTTTCCCCTTGTATATTCCCTATAACAATATGTTTGCATTGTTGCTACTGTTAAGTTCTGACTCACAGTGATCCTATATGACAGAGTAAAACAGCTCTAAAGGTGTTCTTGATGGTTTGGAACTTTATGAATGCAAACAGCTTCATTTTTGTATCATAGAGCACTTTTTGGTTTCAAACAGACAATTATTTAGTTTGCATTCATATGCTTAAACCATTGTTCCTCCAGTGAACCCTTAGGGGGCGAGTGTCATTATCTATATATTACAGATGAGGAGACTTAAGATCCAGACAGGTGAAGTTCCATGTCTATGATCATGCTAATATATACCATGTTATGTATCCAAATGCATGTCTGAGACATTGAGTCCCACTGACACAGAAATAGTCCCAGCTATATCCACTGCGTAGTGGTTACGAATCGGGCTGCGATCCTTAAGGTCAGCGGTTCGAAACTACCAGCCACTCCGCGGGAGAAAGATGAGGCTTTCTACTCCCGTAAGGATTTACACCCTCGGAAACCCTGTACAGGGTCGCTATGGGTCGGAATCGACTCGACGGCATTTAACAACAACAACAACATATCCACTGCAGTCCGGGTATGGCGCTATGGGTTAATGCACCAGACTGCAAAGCCCTTTGAACTGCACGGTCAGCAGTTCTTGCTCACCATCTGCTCCTTGGAAACCCGATAGTGTCATTATGGGTCAGAACCGACTCGATGGCATTTCACAACAACAATAATATCCATTGCAATCTTCAGTGCATGACTGGGAG
This sequence comes from Chrysochloris asiatica, assembly GCF_000296735.1. Taxonomy (NCBI): domain Eukaryota; kingdom Metazoa; phylum Chordata; class Mammalia; order Afrosoricida; family Chrysochloridae; genus Chrysochloris; species Chrysochloris asiatica. The sequence goes on from NW_006408877.1 coordinate 339,897, forward strand.
ATATCTCCAAACTCTTGGGATCTTGCTTCCTCCTTTCTCAAGTTGAAAGAGAGATTCCACCATCCATTATTCAGAGCATAAGGAGTTTTTTTATGTGAAAGGCCACATTCCTATCTGCAGAACAAACTCTATCATTCCCACAAAACAACACTGGAAATTCTGTTCTGTATATGTCCTTTTACAGTATGACCTATTCACTGCCTCTTAATAGACTTTGTAAAAGATTACAGACCAGGATTTCTCCTCTTCATCCTTCTTCTTTTGTTAAAAGTAACCCTTTAAAAACTTTTTTCTTATAAAATGGGTGAAGGTTTACAGAGGAGATCTCTTTTCAGTTGTACAACTCATATATTGTCCCCCCCCCCATGGTTGACTGCAATCCCCCAAAAGTAACATCGCTCATCCCACTACTTCAATGTTTCCTATTTCAGTCCTCCTTTTCTAACCCTTCTGAACCCTGTTCTTGGGCAAATGATGCCCTTTTTATCACAATGTTTGATTAGTTTAAGGGATGCATACCTCATTAGTGATAGTGGAACTCTTATAGACCCATGGATTATTTGCTTATAAATTCAACAATTGATGCTCATTAATGTCCAAACCTGAAGGGTGACAAGTATCAATATCTCAGTGGTCCCACCAATAAGCCTGATACTTTTCTTTATGCATTTGAATTTTCGTCCATATTTTTCTCCCACTCTTCTTAAGACTATTAATATGAGCACTTTCAGGACTATTGGTAGTAGTTAGACGGCACCATCTATTTATGGTCTAAACATTGTAGAGAGTGATGCTTGTGTGGCGCTATAATCCTTTGGAATAATTACTTCCATGCTCTTATGTGAGATCAATCAGCTCCTTTTCACAATGACCCTGTGCATAATTTAACAAAAACAATAGTTATGTTTGAGCCGATTGTTGCAACTACTGTATCAACAATGGAACAAATCATCAGTTGCTCATATTCAAATTCAAGCTTAGGTGGAAGAAAACTAAAATAGGTTCATGACAGCCAAAATGTGACCTTAAGTATATCAAAATCTAAATTTAGAGAGCATCTCAAGAACAGATTTGATATATCAGACACTAATGATGAAAGACCAGAAAAGTTGTGGGATGACATCTAGAATATCATACATGAAGAAAAAAAAAAAAGGTCATTAAAAAGACAGCAAAGAGAGAAAAAGGGAAAAATGGCTGTCAGAAAAGACTTTGAAACTTGCTCTTGAGTATTGTTGTGTTTTTTAATTCCCATCAAGCTAGCTTAGACTCATAGGGACCCTGAATGGTGTTCTGGGACTTTTACAATTGATTCTGGAGAAGAAATCCTCCTCCTTCTTCATAGAGCAGAATTTAGAAATCGTCAACCTCATGATTTACAGTCCCATGCTTAATCCACAGAGCCAGCATGAACTTAAAGCTAAAAAGTCTAGAAGAAATGTTGAAGCAAAATAATTTAACAGAACATTTCAAAGGCCAACTCTAGGGACAAAATTATGTACTATACTGAAATGTGTAAAAATTTGATGTCATAAAATCAAAAGGGAATAACATGTTCACAATTTCTCAAGTTTAAAGAACTGAAGAAAAGTTTAACCATCCTATTTCAGTACTGAAGGATTCTGAGACCTGGTGTAGTACTGTGGAACAATTACTGGATTGCAAGGTCAGTGGTTCAAATGCACCAGCCACTCTATAAACCCTATCCAGGTTGCTATGAGTTGGAACAAACTCAAAGGCACTTAACAACAATAGCATTAAGAAAATATTGAATGAAGTAACAAGTATCACTATAAGATGAAAGGAATATACAGAGTCGCTGTACCAAAAAGAAATGATCAGTGTTCAATTATTACAAAAGGTAGCTTATGATCAAGAACGGATTGTATTGAAAGAAGTCAAATCAGAATTGAAGATATTAGCTTAAGTGATTGGTGCATAAATATGAATAATAGAGGTAATAACTGGTCTTCCTTGTAAGCATATGGGGATTATCCTATCACAGGCAACATTATATATATTTCAAGACAGATCTTGAACTGCTCTTTTTGATTATGAATGTGACAAAATTCCTCTTCAATTTATTATTCCTGGTATAGTAAAGCATGTGATTGTCAGATTCAAAATGGCCAATACCAGTCCATTTCTGCTCACAAATGCCTAAGATTTCAATGGTTATGCATTCCATTTCATTTTTGACAACTTCCAGTTTCCTAGATTCATACTTTGGCCATTCCATGTTCCAGGTATTAGTGGATGTTTGCAGCTGTTTCCACTCATTTTGAGTAGTGTCCCATCAGCAAATGAAGGTCTCAAAGCCTTCACTCCATTTGCATCATCATAGTCAAATCTACATTAAGGATTTCCTGTTCATATTTTGAGTGACTTCCAAACTGAGGGACTCACCTTTTGGCACTATACCTGACAATATTCTGGTGCACTTCATCATGTTTCAATAGTCAATATTTTGGTGCAGTGTGACAGTGTTTAACTCATTTGGCACACTGTGGTGGTTTGTGACTTGCTGTGATGCTGAAAACTATGCAACTAGATATTTGAATGCCAGCAGGCTCAACCATGGGAGACAGGTTTCAATTGAGTTTACAGATGAAGATAGACTCAGAAGGAGAGGCAGAGTGACGGAATACTCAGTCACTGAATTGTTGTTGCTTTTAAGTGCTGAGGAGACCATTCCAACCCATAGAGAACCTGCATATGGTGTCTGAGGAGCAGCTGGTTAGCTTGAACTGCCAACCTTGTAGTTCAAAACAAATTTGTAGTTCAGCCCATTAACCCACAGTGCTACAACAGGACTCCTTAACAAATGAATATCAAATGAATATTTACTTTCTTCCCATAGACTGTGAGTTTGATTCATTTGTGTTCCATCTGGTGAGGCATGCATATATAGCCATGTTATGCTTATTTTTTAAATGTATTTTAAATTGTGAATTAAATGAAAGTTTACAGGACAGATCATCAGTTTTACATTCAACAAACCATATACTTTGTTTCATTATAACGATTATAATATCCTCCGTAGACCATCAGTTAATAATATTTCTCTCTGTTCATTTTAGATTTTTCTTTTTTAAACACTCACACATATAGAATTTACACCACCAAAGGGCACATTCTACAAGTACGTCTCCTGGCGGCCAGCTCTCACTCCCTCTCTTTCCATGAATCAAGAGTCCCCAACTGCTCCCTCTCTCCATGTCCTCATCTCTGCCTCTATTTCCCCATCTATTCCTCCATCACTTGTGTCGCTGCTTCTCCCGCATTCTGCTTGTGCTCTTCTCTTCTCCTTCGATGCTCCTAGGGTCCTCTTGTTTATGGACTGTAAGATTAACTACACCCCAATTTTTGTTACAAAACTTTTACCTTTATAATTGTGACAGTCACAATTAGTCATGATAAAAATTATTCACTAATGTATCATAAGAATCTTATCCACATCACTTTACCAGACCCATTTAGACAAGATGAAAACTATTCAGTGGGGACTCTATCTCCCCCCACCCCCACACACACTCTTAAACTAAATTCCCTCTTGAAACATTGTAAGCCAGTCACTTCATGCCTTTATCACCCCTTCATTTTAGGTAGTCAATGTCTAACTTGCCTGTCTGTACGTACCATGTAAACAGAGATGATAGCATTGATACTTGATGTGAGGACTCCTTGCCTATCTGTTGGTATATTGAGCTACTATCGCCACAATTTTAGGTCAAGTTCATCAAATTGTAGCAATTTATCCTCATTTCCTTTATCAATTTTTTTTTTCTTTTTTATCTTCCCGAAGTCAATTTCTGATTTTCAAGACATTAAGGCTAGGTCAAATGGGTACTGTCTACAAGTTTGCTTGTTCTTGTACATCTTCCCTCCTTTCAGATCAGCTGGATGCTTCACTCTCAGCTCAAGCCCTCTGTGGCTATGTCCTTGTCCATGGGCTCAAGTGTCTCCAGTTCGCACCACACTTTGGACCAACCAGTGATTCATCTTATGCTCTCATCTTCAGATCAACTGGAGTATATTGAACGTGGTTGAACTCAGCCCATTTATTTCTTTATTGGTGCATTTCCTTCTCTTCCACTCAACAATAGACCAAAGTGGTCGCCAGCAAGCTTACATGCCTGTGCATGTGGTCCCTTTGAATTTCAGTCTTAGCAGGGGGATTTTCTCGAAGGGTCTTGATTGTTTGACTTGATGGCTTCCTGGTGAACAATTTGCTTATTCTTGAAGTAGCTAATCAAACTGTCATTTCTGTTTTGGTTTTTTCCTGATGGTCTTTCTTTGAATTTTTATCATCTGTCACTCTAGCTGTTCTAGGCTGATCTGTTTGTCCTTTCTAGAGGAAGTGGCTCACCTCAGACCCATGTTATGATTTTGAAAAACATATCTGCAGACTTCAGTTTGGGGTGGCAGCCACAGAAGCCAGGTAGGGTATGCTCCGGTGAGAGGGGATGGGGATCTCCTGAAGGAAGAGCTTATACGTTAACTCCAGAGCTCTGGATCTAATATAAGATCCAGGACTGCAGTCTCCTGAACTTGCATGTGTGAAAAAAATTCATGCTACTAAGGAAAATACGGGCATTTTAGCAATTGGAGGCTGGACCATCTCGGCGACTACCCCGCCCTGGCAAAGTTTAGAGGGTGGAGCTAAAAGCCAGCCTGGTTCAGAAAGCGGCTTTTCCAGCAAAAAGAAAAAGGAGAGAGAAAACCACAGGAAACTACTTATTTCTACCTCTCTCTTTCCCTGTCCCAGCATTATTTCTTAGCCTAGACATCAAGCAGGACAGTTTTCCCATGGTACAGAGAGAAGGAGCTGGGTGGCGACTTATGACATCACCGGAGGGCCCAAATCTGAGGCTTTGTATCTAAGCCGGTGTCAGGGCACCTCACCTTTCTCCCAGGTATCAGCTTGGAATTTCCAGTTATTGCTCTAGCAAGCTGCATCTACTGAGTTGCCAAACCATTCTGGCGGTGTATGATTAATACAAAGCAATTTGCAAAACCGCAGCATAATAGGACCCAAGCATCCCAAAACTTGTGCTGCAAACAGGTAGATAACAAACTGACTTTCAGAGACAAAAAATAGTAGACAATCTTTCTCGCATTAACTCCCCAATATATATCTGCCCACCTATATGGTAGTAGTTAGAGGAGGGGCCTGAAAGAGAGGTCATCCCCACCCCCTATTGGAGGTTTCTATGTGCACACACACTGATGGAGTAGCACGGGAAAGTTGACCAAAGCTGCATCTCTGCTCCAAAGTGGTGATTTTTGTCTATGTGTTTATATTACTTTTGCTTTTCGTCCTTTTGTTAACACATCTTTCCTGGAGGCGGGAGCTTCTTCTCCCTACATCACCTAAGAAAAGGCAGGAATTTTGGTCATAAAGCCAAGTTATAAGAATACAACATAATACTCCTCCACTGAGAAAAGCCCTAACAACATGTGCTACGCATTACAGGTGATAAGAGAAGCCTATCTCCTGATCATCATCATAATAATAATAATAAACATAATAATCATGATGAATAAGAAACAACAAATATTATCAAAACATATCCAAAAATAGAAGAGAGCAGCTGATGCAAATGAGCTGGAGACAGGCAAAGGCGTTATAGAGGAGGAGGAGTGGGCTCTGGATATGCCTGAGAGGGAATTCAGAAGAATGATGTGGAAACAAATTCAAATGCTCCGAAAAGGGGTCAAGGAAAATAAGGAGGATGGAAGGAAAGTACTACAGGAACAATCAAATAGGATTGACATAGCATTGGAAACAATTCAAAACCTTCAAAAAGATGTCCAGATGATCACTAGTAAGATATCAGAAATGGACAATAGGCTGAAAGGGGAAAGGAGCAGATTAGATGTGAAGTAAGCCAGAACTAGAGAGCTGGAACACAAATCTCTCAATAATGCCAAGATAGAAAAGCAAGCAGCTAAACGGATAAACCAATCTGAAGAGAGTTTAAGAGTCATGCTGGATAACGTGAAGAGGAATAATGTAAGAGTTATTGGCATTCCGGAACAAGAAGAATCAGAGAAGTCCACAGAGGAGATAGTTGAAGAGCTTCTGGAAGAAAATTTTCCTAACATCTTGAAAGATGAGAAGATAAACATTCAAGAAGCCAAACATACCCCAGGAAGGATAGACCCCAAAAGAAAGTCTCCAAGGTATATAATAATCAAGCTCTCCAAAATCAAAGACAAGGAAAGAATACTAAAAGTGGCCAGGGAGAAGAGAAGTATCACTTATACAGTCAAGCAAATTAGATTAAGCTCTTACTATTCAGAACAAACCATTCTGGTAAGAAGGCAATGGGGAGACATATACAAAGCCCTGCAAGAAAAAAAACAAAAACAAAACAAAACAAAACAAAAAAAACAAAAAACCCTGTCAACCAAGAATAGCCTATCCAGCAAAACAATCAATTAAATACAATGGTGTGATCAAAACATTCCAGGATAAACAGAATCAGAGAGCTTTTATCAAAACCAACCCAACACTTCAAAACATCATAAAGGGGGTTCTGTGGGCTGAAAACCAACAAGAACAGACAACAAACAGAGATTGACAGGTGTGGCAACACCACCTGAAACACAGCCAACAGATAGCAGAGTCCAGAACAAAACGAGACTACAACAACAAACTCAAAGGAGCTGAGAGATCAAATGAGGATGAAAAATATATCAATGTCAAAGAAGGGACAAACGAAGCAACAGAAACCAAGGTGGTGGGGATGCCAGGTAAATTACAGGTAACAATAGAGTATCCTAAAGGCAGAAAAAAGTTAGTAGACTACAAGGTAACCCCAAAGAAAGTTATCACTCCACAACATATCATGAAAACAAATTCCCAAGCAGAAAAAGCAAACAAAGAAACTAGGAAGAAACTGACAAGAAACAGCACACACATATATAAAAACAAATCCAACACAAGAATGAATGCAGAACCAAAGAACAAACAGCACCGCCAAAAAAGTAACATAATGACAGCAATCAATTCATACTTATTGATAATTACATTTAATGTCAATGGATTGAATAAACCAGTGAAGAGACAAAGAGTGGCAGAATGCATAAGAAAACAAGATCCATCAATAGACATCCTGCAAGGGACACACCTGACACACAAGACAAAACCAGACTAAAAGTTAAAGGATGGAAAAAAAAAAATTATCAAGTTAACTGCATCAATAAACAACCAGGAGTGGCAATACTAATCTCCGACAAAGTAGACTTTTAGATAAAAACAAGCATTAGAGACAAAGAATGACACTATCTCATGATCAAAGGATCAAGTGAGCAAGACAACATAATCATAATAAATATATATGCTCCCAACCAAAGAGTACCAAGATACATGAAGCAAAAAATGGAATTGAAGAAAGAAATAGATAAATCCACAATTATAGTAGAAGATTTCAACACACCACTCTCGAAAAGGGATAGAATAACCAAGAAGAAACTTGACAATTCCACAGAGGAACTTAACATCACAATCAACCAACTTGACCTCATAGATATATACAGGGCATTCTTTCCAATAATGGCACAATACGTACTCTTCTCCAGTGCACATGGAACATTTTCCAGAAAGAGCCAAAATCAGCATATTAACACAGCACCTTCAACAACTAGAACATACCAGCAGAGGGAACCTACAGTCACCAAAAGAAGGGAAATAATAAAGATAAGAGCAGAAATAAATTAGATGGAAAACCAAAAAAAAAAAAAAAATTTAGAAAGAATCAACAGGACAAGAAGCTTGTTCTTTGAAAGGATTAATAAAATTGACAAACCATTGGCAAAACTAACTAAAGAAAAGAGGGAGAGGACACAAATAAATCACATTAGAAACCACATAGGTGAAGTCACAACAGAACCAAACAAAATCAAAAGGATAATAACAGAATACTATGAAGAGCTGTACTCCAACAAATTTGAAAATTTAGATGAAATGCATATATTTCTAGAGAAACACGACCTATCTAAACTTACTCGGACTGCAGTAGAAATCTTGAACCAACCCATAACAAAGGAAGAAATTAACCAGGTCATCAAAAACGTCCCAACCAACAAAAGCCCAGGCCCAGATTGCTTCACGGGTGAGTTCTACCAAACAGTCCAAGAACTGTCACCAATTCTACTCAAATTATTCCAGGACATAAAAGAGGATGGAAAATTCCCTAAAACTTTTTATGAAGTAAGCATAACCCTCATAAGAAAACAGGGAAGGACATCACTAAGAATGAAAATTATACACCAATATCCCTCATGAACATAGATGTAAAAATTGTCAACAAAATCCTAGCCAACAGAATCCAACAGCACATAAAAAAGTAATACATCATGACCAAGTGGGTTTCATAATAGGGATGCAAGTATGGTTCAACTTCAGGAAAACAATCATCATAATCGATCATATAAATAAGAAAAAGGAAAAGAACCACATGATCATATTGATTGATGCAGAAAAGGCATTTGACAAAATCCAACATCCATTCTTGATAAAAACATTCAACAAAGTAGGAATTTCAGGGAAATTCCTTAACAAAATCAAGAGCCTACATTACACTCACTGGAAAGAAACTGAAAGCCCTGGCCCAGAGAACAGGAACCAGACCAGGATGCCCTTTATCACTGCTCCTATTCAATATTGTGCTGGAAGTTTAACCAGAGCTATACAGCATGATAAGGAGCTCTGGTAGCATAGTGGTTACAAATTGGGCTGCGAACTGCAAGGTCAGCAGTTTGAAACTACCAGCAGTTCCGTGGGAGAAAGATGAAGCGTTCTGCTCCCATAAAGATTTACAGCCTCGGAAACCCTATGCAGGGGCACTATGAGTCAGAACCGACTCCACGGTACTTAACAACGACATACGGCATGATAAAGACATTAAAGGCATCCAAATTCAGAAAGAGGAAGTAAAACTCTCTTTATTTGCAGACGATATGATACTATACATATAAAACCCCAAAGACTCAGTATGGGGAAGAGACAGTCTCTTTAACAAATGATGCTGGCAGAACTGGAAAGCGATATGTAAAAGTCTGAAACAAGACCTTTGCTTCATGCCCTATACAAAACTGAAATCAACATGGATTAAAAATCTAAATGTAAACCTCCAAATTATGAAGATCAGCAATGAAAAAATAGGGACAGATGTGAGGGCGCTAATTCAGGGCATATACAGACTACCCAACATTTTGAAAAGTATGCAAACACAAATAGACAAAAAAATTTCTGGGGACAGCATACACAAGCACTGAGAAGCTGTGGCCCCATGACAACATGGACGAAAATCCAATTCCAAGGCCCTCCTCAGAATTGCAAACCATGGACCCTGAGGGCCAAGGAAGTGACCTCCTGAAGTCCCGGGTTCATTGGTTTTTGCAAACTCACTGGATGTCTACTTCTGTACAATTCCTTCTAGTCTCATATTGTTCATTCTGTACTTGTTCTTTTTGTTTCTAATTCCAGTAATTGTAGCTTCTGGGAAAATGGTTTCTTTTGATGTACACTTTGCCTCTCTTAAAGGCTCCAATGTAAATGTCACTGCCTTGAAGGTATTAGCAGTGTGTGGGGCCTCAGAACAAATCTTTTTGAGGAACAGGTTATAGCCACCTGGGATGAATATCAGAACAGCTCCCTATCTAACTATTCAGTTATGTTTGATATTAACTTGAAGCATGAGTTCATGATGTCTGTGTACAACAATGGGACAGAAACCCCCTCTGGGGTTGAGGCAGTAAAGCTTCTTCAATTGACTCAGGAAGAACTGGAAAAAGCATATTGGGATTATGAGACATTCTGGAGAAAAACTTCTCAGGATTTACAAATGAAATGGAATGGTAAATTCTGGGAATACTGGATTAAGGGACAATGGTGGCAGCCCCTTCAAACTGTCCCTGGGTATAATCCGCTTGATCCAGATGCTCTTCATCCCCCTGAAGGAATGTGAAGGTGAGATCTCGCCCTCTTGGGAAGGTTGAGACTTGTATCTCACCTTCCCTGGGACTGTAGCAAGAAAGGATTACTAGCTTAACAAATAAAGCTAAATGTTTGAAATCTTGTTCAAACGCATGTATTTGCAAAGCAGAGAAAAAACAGCTTAAATCCCTTCTGAAACTATAAATTAACCTTTATATGAGCTTTTAAGTCTTTCCCTTTACCCACTAGCGATTAAGTGCTAAAAGTATGCTAGATGTCCTTGAGTAACTGCAAGTCACTGCCCTAGGTCATGTAGGCCTAAAGGTTAATCTATAATAGTTTACTTGACCTTTCCCTATAGAGATAAAAATGTTAGATTAGTAAGAAACTCATGTTGTATTCAGGAATTAAAGATTGTCTCTGAATCATTAAGCATTGTCTCATCTGAATAATCACATTCTTCTTCTGTAAAGATCTCTTCCTTAAAAATAGAAGAATAAAAGACTGGGGTGGAGCTAGTTCTGCAGCAGAACTGTCTGCCTGTCAGCTTGCATCAACCTTGTTTGTCTGTGTCTTTGTGTAACCCCTCTTTTGCCTTGCAGACCCCCCACCTTTGTGAAGCCCACCCCTTCGTTGAGGCTGGACCCTGACAAAAAAAATGAGTGGGGCATACTAAAAATTAAAACATATGTGTATCAAAAGACTTCACTAAAAGAGTAAAAAGAGAACCCACAGAATGGGAAAAAAATCTTTTGCAACACATATCAGAAAAGGGACTAATTTCTAAAATATATGGGAAAATACTACACATCTACAAAACTAAGACAAATAACCCAATTAAGAAATGGGCACAGGACATGAACAGACACTTCACCAAGGAGGAGATCAAGGCAGCCAACAAACGTATGAATTAATGTTCATGATCACTAGTCATTAGAGAGATGAAAATCAAAACAACAATGAGATATAATCTCACACCAGCAATAACAGCAAAGATCACAAAAGTAGAGGACAATAAATGCTGGCGGGGATGTGGAGAGACTGGAACAGTTCTGCATTGCTGGTGGGGCTGCAAAATGGTCCAGCCTCTCTGGAAAGCAATATGGTACTTCCTCAGAAGGTTAAAAATAGAAATACCATATGATCCAGCAATTCCTCTACTTGGTATTTACCCACAAGAAATACGAGCCATAACATGAGCAGATATATACACATCAATGTTCATAGCAGCACTATTTACAATAACAAAGAGATGTAGACAGCCAAAGTGCCCATCAACTGAAAGAATGGATAAACAATCTGTGGTACATACACACAATGGAATATTATGCTACCTTGGAAAATAACAAGGAAGCTGCAAACCACCTCTTAACATGGATGACCCTTGAGGACATTATGTTGAGTGAAATTAGTCAGTCACAAAAGGAGAAATACTGCATAGGACCACTACTGTAAAAGACTAAGAAAAAGAACCCATACTAAAGGAGGGTTGGGGGGATTATATTCTAATTGCTGGGATGTGGGGGTGGGGTGAGGGGAGGGATGTAAAAGTAGAGCACAGGGCAGAGAATAGACACAGGATAGTTAGGGTTCTGGGGAGGGTGGCATTATACAAAAAGGGAGAAGGGAATGGAAGAACAAAGCAAATGGGAGAACAAGTAGGCAGGATTTCATTGGGTAAGTGAGACAGAGATAAATAATGATGCATGCACAACCTTGGAACAACAGGGCTCTGGGATACAGAGATTGAAACATGGTTAGATTGGGGAAAAGGGGAAATAATGTTGAGATGCTTGGCTGTCTGCTGAATCTTGGTTTTCCTTGCATTACATTATAAAATAGACACTGAAGGAGGAAGGAAAAGTCAGAAATATCACCATAGAAAGCTTGTAAGTCCATTTTCTGCCTATAACTGATTGGAATACCTAAAATGGGGTTACAACGTGCCCAGTGAAGGAGGATACCTGCGGAGCCTCTGCATTACATAAGACTATTGGAGGAGTCCTGAGCAGCATCCAGAATCTTCAGAGGTGGGAAATTTCCCAGTGAGAGGACGGGCAGACCATCCTGAAGTGCCTAGAAGAACAGAAGATACCTCTTGAAAGAAAGATTGACAGGAAAAATACAAAACAATACAGGTAAACCTACTGATTACTACAAGAACAAGCAAGGTGCCCACCCAGGAAAGATCAAGGCAAGGGGTTGGGTCCCCTCAGAGTAAATCTTCTTCCAAGACTAAGACTCAATCGGAATACACGCTCTGACTGGTGGCCACGTTCTCCACCAACAAGGGGAAGTGAGGTAAAAAAATGTTATGAGGCTGCAAGCTAGCTCTACAACATTCACCAGACTCCTGTGAACCCATGCAGAGAGCTGGTTGGTCAGCAGTGTGGCAAGACCTGGGGACTCTTGGACCCAGAGTCAGTGACATAGCCACGGAAGACAGGAGAGGAGAGTGAAGTGCCCAGCTAATAAGAAGAGAGGACATATGCACAAGAACACCCACACTTGCAGATAATACCCACTTGACCTGGCCTGAATGATTGGATGATCAGAGTGCAACTAGAAGAAGAAAGAAGAGGAAAAAAAGAGTAATCTGATACAATTTGATGAACTTGACTTACACGTATGGATGCAACAACTCAAAAGAGGGGACAAATCTTTACATCAACAATCATTCCCAGCCCCTCCATACACAGGGTGGACAGGGATGGGCAAATTGGACATTGGCTATTCCAAAATGGGAGAGGGGTACAAAGGCAAGAAATGACTGGCTTACAAGCTTTCAAGAGGGAACCTAGATCCAGAGGGTGTGGAGGAAGGTAGAAGGTCCACTGAGTAGTATCCGATCTGTCTAGGCTGGACTGATGAAAGGTAATGCAGATAGGTCTCTTGTGATACAAGGGTGAATAATTGTTACCAGGACTGATTGTGAAGGTTGTAAATGTAAAAGTAGACATTTTGTGGTAAGGAGGGGAATAGTTAACTTTGCAGGCTAGAAGCAGATGTCCCTGGAACCATTAAGGAGAAAAGCAGAGAGCAGGACCCTACCCAGAGAAGCAGCGATCCCCAAGATGGAGGCAGAGATGATGACGTGGATAGATGGAGTAGCTGGGCACCCGGGACCCAGGGAGGGACACGGCCTGTGTGCTGACAACCGGCCGATGAGCAGAGAGGGGGGAGCAGGCTTGTAAAATGTACCCTTTCGTTAATTGATAATGTGTGGAGGGGATTGTAACCATGTCAATAAAACAATATAAGTTAGGATGAATGTAAAACTAATGTTCTCCCATGTACCAATGTAAACTATCACATAATTCACAATAAAACTTAAACACACACACACACACACAAACAACAACATGTCTGCAAAGAAGATGTCATTAGTCCAGGAAAAAGTCCCTTATGGGTTCTCCATCTTCTTTTCTATCTCCAGTGCCTTATTTTCCAACTAATAATCCTTCTTTTCTTCCAACTTGTGAATTTCAATCACCAGTAATTATCTTGATAGCATTTAAGATTGATTTCAGACTGAAGATGAGGGCAGAATTATTCAATATCCCCATCACTGACATTAGTGATTGGTGAGTAAATTTGAATAATAGTGGTATTAGCTGGGTTTCCTTGCAGGTCTATGGTTATTATCTTATGGCAGACAGCATTGCACTTCAAGATGGATCTTGAAATACCCTTAGATTTTTCATTCCTGACATAATAATCTTCCTTTTATCAGATTCAAAATGGTCAACACCAGGCAATTTCAGCTCACAAACATCTACATTAATTGATCTTTTAGAGTGACATTTCATTTTTTACAATTCTCAATTTTCCTAGATTCATACTTCATATATTCCACTTTCTAAATATTAATGGTTATTTGCAACTGTTTCTTCTTGTTTTGAGGTGCAATTCATCAGAAAATGAAGGCTCCAAATGAAGGTATCAAGGTTAACTCTATTTTGTAGAGATAGCTCTTTCTCAGTCATTTTGAGACCCTTTCACCTTGAAGAATTAGGTTCTAGCATGATATCTGACAGTGTTCCACTGCTATTCATGAGGTTTTCAGTGACTAACCATTCAGACATAACCAACACTCCTTCATCCTAGTGTAAAAGTTCCACTGAAGTCTGCCCACCATGGGTGTAATAATGTTTTGTGTCAACTTGACTAGATCAGGGTCTCCAGTGTTTTAGCAGTGAAGATGTACTTACTCACATGGTGACAAACCCTAGTACAAGTATAATTCACACAGTGTTGAGTAACTATGAGCAGTCAATCAACTGAAAGGATGTTTCCTGGAGTGTGTGTTCTGCTGCCAATATGATGGATACCCAGTATAGGTTCTCTCTCATTCTCCATATGGGGACCTGTAACTACAATTGTAAGTTATTTCTTTCTTAATAAAGTTATACTTATAAATACACATTATACATTTTACTTATCTGCTTCTCTCAGAAACCTGGCCTAAAACAATTGGTGAAAATATTCTATCCATAATCCCTGAAAAATGTGACTATTTCCTTTTCTACAATGAACAATCACACTTGTAAAAGGTGATATATCATTTAGAAAAGGCAGTGTGAAAGACCAGCAGTAAAAATTTTGTGTGGTGTATGGGGTCCTTCAATAAGACAATACAGACTCCCCTTTATCCAAGGAGTTGTGGCTCTAGTCTGGGGATTTATGGAGGATCCATGATTCTCCACTCTGGTGATTCAAGTTAAATTGCCATTCACTTGATATTGAATTATTCTGCTTGTACAGATCAAGTAACTATATAGTAGGTTTGCATTCAATTTCAGCTATCTCTTAGCCAGGACACCCTGCCCAAGAAGACAATGCCTAAGTCCATACAAGTCAGACAATTGTGATTACAACGTTGACTCTGCTATCCATTACAGTAACAACGACCACCTGGTCATTATCAATGAAGTTCTGCCACTTGACCCTTACCTTCATGGAGTCCAATCAGTTGTTATTTTAATTCAGTTAAGACAGGTACTACTGTCCAAAATGTCTTTAATAAACCAGAAGTCACAGTGGTCTTGAAGGATGCTGGATCTCCTTCACAAATGTATCCCTCATCACAGAACTGTGATAATAATTATGTTCTCTGGGCACTCATTGTGTGAATCAATGGGTTTATCCTAATGAATCCAATCTAACATGCCAGTTTCCCAGTCTTTGTATATTTTCTTCTATAGTGGAGGAACACTGATGTAAGTAAGCCTATAATGATCATTGGACATCAGATTGATATTTGATGCCACTGACTTCATTCATTTTTTAAGTTTTTTTTTTTCTTTTTTAATGTATACGCACTTAAACACACACACACACACACACACAATGCTTTAATTGTGAATTGATCAAAGACTTAGAGATCAATTTTCCATTCTACAGTCCATGCCCATTTGGTTTCAACTCACTGATTGTCATCCACACAATATAACATCACTTACTGCTCTTTCTTTCTATGTTTCCATACCTCCTTCTTTCCTAAATTCTCTGAACATGATCTTTTGGTAATTGCTGCCCTTCTGATCTCACATGGTTCATTACTCAAATGTGTGCCTACCTCCATAGTGTTATGGGTAAGCTTCTAAACCTTTCTATTCTTTGTCTTAAAATGAGCCATGGGGCTGAGTTCATTTCCAAACCTAAAGGGTAACTAAGGGTCCTAGTTTCAAGGGTCCCACCAGTCTCAAGATGACTAGCAGGCCTTGTCATTTTTCTGATTTTGAATTTTGTTCCACACTTTTCTCCCACTCTATCTTGTTGTTATTGTCAGGTGCCATTGAGTTGGAACTGACTCATAGCGACCCCATGAACAGCAGAACAAAACAATATCTGATCCTGGGCCAACCTTACTATCGCTGCCACACTTGACACCATCAATGATGCCACCTGGTTGATCCATCTCGTTGGGGGTCTTCCTCTTTTTCTCTGACCCTCCATCTTACCCAGAATGACATCCTTCTCCAGTGACTGTTCCCTCCTGATAATATGTCCAAAATATGAGAGACAAAGCTTAGCCATCCTGGCCTCCAAGGAGCACTCTGGCTGCACTTCTTCCAAAACAGATCTCTTGGTTCTTTTGTCAGTCCATGGTACTTTTAGTACTCTCCTCCAACACCACAACTCAAAGGCATCAATTCTTCTATGGTCTTCCTTATTCACTGTTCATCTTTTGCAACCATATGAGGTTATTGAAAATATCATGGCTTCAGTTAGACTCACCACTCTATCTAGGACTTTCTAATTGTGATTTATTTTAAAGAAGTTGGTAGTGATGGCCAGGTCCTCTCTAGTTCTCTCGGTGTTCTTGAGGAGGCTGATAATCATGTGGTCCCTTAGTCCACTTTACTAATTTGTCTTGAGTGCCTTCACTATTCTTTACTCCAAACAGGGAGAGGTCAAGATTTGTACCTTACAACATGTTTGTTTTAGTAAAAAACAAAACACACAAAAGTATCTACTGACACTACTTACATGCTTTGGAGGTCTGGGGTCATGATTCCATGTGGTATCCCTGTCTATGGGCTTAGTGCTTCTCTTATTCCTCCTAGATTTTTGTTTAATTCCTGGGTTCTTAAAAGTTTGCAATTGGTTATCCTAGTTACAACAATTGCTCTCCTTTCACATGGAAAAACAGTGGAAGGAAAGAAGCAATGTCAGGAATGGCAGACAGATTTGGAATGTGTGTTTAATGGTCTCCTTTGCCATAAGTTCTGAATAACTACAGGTGTCCACCATCCATGACTGAACATTTTGATTCAAGTTCCATCACAGGTTCCAATCATTTGAGGGCAAATGCAGAACAGAATTTCAAATTATCATGGATCATAGATTTTTTGGAACCATAGAGAGTGAATGAACCCCTGAAATTATTGTCAGGAGATAGTATTTAAACTGTCAACCAAAGTCCTTTAAAACTGAACAATGTTTGTGTTGTTGTAGTAGTTAAGTGCAGTTGAATTGGTCCTTACTTACAGCTACACTCTTTAGAGTTTCCAAGGAGTGACTTGTGACTTTGAACCACTGAACTCTAGTTCAAACCAACCTTGTGGTCCAGTGCTTCAATCCACAACACCAGACCAGGACTAAACAATAGTTTAGTTTATCTCAAGAAAAAAAATCTGCCTTGAGCATTAAGCTCTTTTGAACAATATCTGCAGTGAATTTGTAATTGCAGCCTTGCGCTTATTGTGCAGAAAAATCAAGGTTCACCTTTTGGAATTTTGTGACATTAAAAAATTAAATATTTGAAATATATTTTTATCCAAGTTGGGCTAAATCAATTTATGCAGAACTCACATTAGGGAGTGCTGGAAATATATTTATATTTTTAACTCATTTATTAGTATCTCCTAGAGAAATATTGGGAGACCTAGTGTGGTGCTGTAGGATAAGCACTGGACCAAAAGGTCAGTTTGAACATCAAGATCGGTCATTCAAACACATATGAGACTCTTCAGAAATATAGGTTTTCGAGTGAAAACTGACTTGAGATTACTTAACAAAAATAATTTCTCATGAGTGGTTTCAGGATGGTCTTTAGTGATTGTTCTGTGGATAACAAACTAATAAATAAATATCAAGTATTACCATCTAAGTGGTACATGCTTTACTATTTAGAGCACTTTGGAAAAGTCTCACAGCCATATATTTCTTATAACCCTAGTCTTTACAATCCTGCTGTCATAGATATTATCATCTATATGAGTTGACCTGTCAGTTTGTCGTACTGTGGTGGCTGTGAGTTTCTGTGATTCTGAAAGGTATGCCACTGGTTTTTAAATACCAGCTGGGTCACCCATGGTGTACAGATTTCAGATCAGCTTCCAGATGAAGACAGTCTAGGAAGAAGGAGTGACAAACTACTTCTGAATATTTAGTCACTGAAAACCTTATGAGTAGCAGAGAAACGCTGTCACATATAGTGCCAGAAAATGAGACCCTCAGGTTGGAAAGCACTCAAAATGTGACTGGGGAAGAGCTGCCTCCTCAAAGTAGAGCTGATCGTGATGACACAAATGGAGTAAAGCTCATAGGAGAAAAGCCCATGGGACCTTCATTTGCTGATGGGGCACAATTCAACTCAAAATGAAGAGAAAGAGCTGTAACCATCCATTGAAAATCGGAACATGAAGTATGAATCAGTATGAAGTATGAATCTGGAAAAATTGGGAGTTGTCAAAAGGAATGAAATGGAATGCATAAACATCAATATCTATCTTAGACATTAGTGAGCTGAAATGGCCATTTTGAATCTGACCACCACATGGTTTACTATGCTGGGAAATGATAAATTGAAGAGGAATGGTGTTGCACTCATTGTCAGAAAGAACATATCCAGCTCAATCATAGGGTACAATGCTGTCTGTGATAGGATAATATCCATGCACTTACAGGGAAGCCCAGTTAATACCACGATTATTCAAACTTACTTACCAAACACAAAAGCCAGTGAGGATGAAATAAATAGAATTCTACCAACTTTTTCAATCTGAAATTGATCAAACATGCAATCAGGATGTATTGATCATTACTGGTGATTGGAATGCAAAGATTGGGAGCAAAGAGGAAGGATCAGTAGTTGGAAAATATAGCCTTGATGATAGAAATGATGCTGGAGAATGCATGATAGAATTCCACAAAATCAATGATTTGTTCATTTCTCAAATACATTCTTTAGACAGCATTAGGAGATGATTATACACGTGAGCTTCATCAGCTGGAATACATAGAAATTAAATTGACTACATCTCCCAAAAGAGACGATGAAAAAGTTCCAGATCATAAGTCAAAACAATGCCATGGGCAGACTGTGGAATAGACCATCAATTACACGTATGCAAATTCAAACTGAAGCTGAAGAAAATGAAAACAAGTCCACAAGAGAAAAAAATATGACCTTGAATACATCCCACCTGAATTTAGAGATCATCTGAACAACAGATATGATACATTAAATACTAAAACCGAAGACCAGAAGAGTTGGGGAATGACATCAAGAACACCATATATGAAGAAAGCAAAATGTCATTAAGAAGATGAGAAAGAAGGAAAAGGTCAAAATGGATGTCAGAAGAGACACTGAAACTTGATCTCCAGTGTAGACATGCAAAAGCAATGGAAGAACTGAGGAGGTACAAGGGCTGGACAGAAAATTTCAGAGATCAGCTCAAGAAGATAAAGCCAAATATTACAACAAAATTTTTAAAGATCTGGAGCCAGAAAACCAAAAAGGAAGAACACACTCAGCATTTCTCAAGCTGGGGGAACTGAAGAAAAAATTCAAGCCTCAAATTTCGTTATTGAACAAATCTCTGGGCAAATTATTAAATGATGCAGAAAGCATCAAGAGAAGATGGAAGGAATACACAGTGTCACTGTACCAAAAGGAAATGTTTAATGTTCAAATGTATCAAGAGGTAGTATATGACCTAGAGCCAATGATACTGAAGCAGGACGTCCAAAGGTGCATTGAAAGAATTGGAAAAGAACAAGGCACCAGGAATTGATGGAAAAAAAATTAAATCTTCAAGAAAGTGAGGCAGCAAAGGAAGCACTCACTCATCTCTGCCAAGAAATTTGGAGGACAACTATCTGGCCAACTGATTGGAAGAGATCCATATTTGTGCCCATTCCAAAGAGAGGTGACCCAACAGAAAGCGGAAATCATCAGACAATCTCTTTGATATCTAATGCAAGTAAAGTTGTACTAAACGTAATACAGAAGTGGCTGCATGTGTACATTGAAAGAACTTCCAGAGGTTCAAGCCAGATTCAGAAGAGGCCATGGAATGAGGGATATCATTGCTGATGTCCGATGGATCTTAGCTGAAAGCAGAGAATATCAGAAAGATTTTTACCTGTGCTTTATTGATTACACAAAGGCTTTCGGTTGTGTGGATCATGACAAGCTATGGACAACATTGTGAAGTACGAGTATTCTGAAAAACTTAATTGTGCTCATTAGGAATTTATACCTGGACCAAGAGGCAGTTGTTCAAACAGAACACGGGAACACTGAATGGTTTAAAATTAAGAAAGGTGTGTGACAAGGTTGTGTTCTTTCACCATACTTATTCAACCTGTATGCTGAGCAAATAATCCAAGAAGCTGTGTTATATGAAGAAAAATGTGGCATCAGGATTGAAGGAAGTCTCATTAATGACCTGTGATATGCAGATGATACAACCTTGCTTGCTGAAAGTGAAGAGGACTTAAAACATTTACTGATGAAGATCAACGAGCATAGTCTTCAGTATAGATTACATCTCAATGGAAAGAAAACAAAAATCCTCACCTCTGGACCAATAAACAAAATTCTTATCAACGGAGAAAAGATTGAAGTTGTCTAGTTCTTGGATCAACTATCAACACTCATGGAAACAGCAGTCAAGAAATCAAATGGCATATTGATTTAGATAAATCAGCTGCACAATACCTTTTTAAAGTGTTGAAGAGCAAAGATATCAGCTTGAGGACTAAGGTGCGCCTGACACAAGCCATGATATTTTCAAAAACCTCGCATACTTGCAAAAGTTGGACAGTGAATAAGGAAGACCATAGAATAATTGATGCTTTTGAGTTATGGTGTTGGAGAAGAATATTGAAAGTGCCATGGGCTGCCAAAAGAACCAATAGATCCATTTTGAAAGAAGTGCAGCCAGTGTGCTCCTTGGAGGTTAAGATGGCCATGCTTTGTCTATCATACTTTGGACATATTGTCAGGAGGGACCAGTCGCTGGAGAATGATATCATGTTTGGTAAGGTGGATGACCAAAAAAAAGAGGAAGACCTCCAATGAGATGGATTGACCAAGTGGCAGTATCGATGGATTCAAGCATGGCAACAATAGTGAGGTTGGCCCAGGTTTGGGCAGTGTTTCGTTCTTCTGTTCATAAGGTCACTATGAGTTGGTACCAACTCGATGGTACCTGACAACCACAACATATGAGATGAGCACCATGTATATGAATCAAAATATTATGAATGAGAAACAAACTAATACAATGTAAGTGTTGTTGATGTTGGATTCCATCAAGGTTCATTTTGAAGTGATGTGTCAGCATATAAGTGCCCCCATTCGGTTTTCTTGGTTTTAATTTATCAGGGAGATGAATACAAGGTCTGTTTACCTAGGAGCTGCTGGGTTTGGACTGCCAACCTTTAGTTTAACATCCAAGCACTTAACAATTATGCCATTGTGCCACTAGGGATCCTTCATAAAACCAGTAACTAAATATGAATTGCTAGACCTAAAACCATGTCCTTATGAAAATAGATAAATATGAAATACACTGAAAATTCTGAATTCTAACTCTAAATAAATCAAATAAATTATAAAAATTAAAAAACATGATGAATAAAAGCAGTAGGAAACTTACATTTATTTTATGAATAAGTAATTAGAAGGGCAAATGATGGTGGGCTCTGGGGCTCAGAAAGGCTCCTCACATTCTGGAAAGACAACTTGGAATTTTCTTATTTCCAACAGCCATGTGACCAGGCATGGAGGCCTGTTTCAGATTTCTGATGGTAAACGTAGATGATGGCCTTGTCTATGAACAGAAGTATCTATAAATGTTCCATGAAATGACACAACCTGAGATGTCAGTGGTGCAACCCTTTATGAAAATACAGCACAATGAGGACTATAGTGTCCAGGAAGAAAAAGCATACCAACACCTGGGGTATTTGGGTGCTCTGATGGAACAAGTGTTGAAGTGGTGACCCCACCCCCAACTCAATCCCTTCATCAATATAATCTAAATCTTGAGTTCTTCATATTAGACATAGACAGTGTTTTGGAGTTCTTTCCTGTGCCCCTAATAATAACTTTCCATTTCAATACAACCACAACACCATTTCTATATGTTTTCAATGAGAAAAAAAGAAAACTATATTGTGGTAATGAAATAGCAGATACATTGTGTATACTCCATCATAAAGAGGTTGCAAAAGGCACTTTCATATATTTATGTTGTTGTTAAGTGTTGCTGAGTCAATTCCAACTCATAGCAACCCTATAGAGGGTTTCCAAGGAGGCACTGCAGAGATTAAACTGCTGACCTTGCAGTCCAGTGCATTAACCCACAGCACTACATCAGGAAACCTTTATATATAT
>NW_006408877.1:362086-385499 GCF_000296735.1 Chrysochloris asiatica
AAGGTCAGCAGTTCGAAACTACCAGCTGTTCTGCTGGAGAAAGATGAGGCTTTCTGCTCCCGTAAAGATTTACAGCCTCAGAAACCCTGTTCAGGGTCGCTATGAGTCAGAATCGACTCCACGGCACATAAAGAACAACAACAAATATATATGTGTGTGTGTGTTTTAAAGCTAATTCTAGTTATTTTGTTACAAATTTAAAAAATGAGAGGAACATTGTTGTTGTTGTCATATAGTCGGTTCCAACCCATAGCAACACAGGAGTGAGGAGTGACTGGTGAGCTTGAACCACCAACTTTGTGGTTCAAACTACTTTGCAGTCCAGTACTTTAACCCACAGCACCACATCAGGATCATTCTACTTCCTTAACTTATCCAATTAAGCACTGGATATAATTTCTTCAGATTTGTGTGTGTGCATGTGTGTTAATTTTCAACACACATATGACATTGTAGGATCATCACTGGACTGTGAACCACTAGATAGGCAGTTGAAACCCACAAGTTGCTCCTTAGGAACTCTATACAGGGTCGCTATGAGTTAGAACCGACTTGACAACACTTAACAACAAGAACCTAAAATCTACAACCTCACCTTAACAAATGGTGCAATAGCATGACCCATGACTTCAACAGGGCTCTCTTGAAGCTCAGATTCCTGAGAACTTGGCACATCCCAGTCACACTGGGATTCTATGGGCCCACTATTGATGACAGTGACAAACACATGCCCACAGAGAGGCAGAGCAGAACCAGATGAACTATGCTGTGTCCACCTGTGTGTGTCTGGATCTCTCACCCCCATCTCAAGCACCTGGAGCTGAGGAGAACAGGGAACTGCACAGAATCTCTCCTAAATCTTAGCTTGATACTCCATGCTGACCATAAGAGGGCTGGAGACTACTTTAACTGGTATAATGAACATAGTTGAACAACTTCAGGTACAACCAGTACAAAGAATTTATTATGAATGGAATTCCTGCTCTTTTGTACTTGGCCACTCTACTGTCCTCCTCTCTAAATTCCAGAAACCATTGGGCATCATAGCATTATGGCCAAAACATTAACCAACCTCATGGTCATCTATGTAGTGGGTATGTGTTTCTTGCAAGGATCTCAGGACAATCTTCACCTACCCAAACTCATTACTGTAGTTGAGTCTTCTCTTTCATATATGTATTCAGTGTTTGGGATGCTAATGTTCTTATCCATGTTGCTTTCCCTAAAGTGCAAAAATAAAAGTTAAAGAAGTAATGGAGCACATGGGATTTTATTTGATTTTCCCTTCTTATCTTACCCAATCCTGACTCACAATTTCTTTGCCACCAGTCTCTGGTGTTAAACACTCTCTGCTTTCTTTTAACTCATACTTCTCCTGGGAAACATTAGAAAGTTAGATGGAAGAGAACACAAAAACCAAATATCCAAGAATCACAACCACAGGAAAACCCATTTGTTGGGAGCCCTCCGAACAAGACCTCATTTTACTGTTACACTTTCCACAGGGTATTGTTTGGTGTTTCTGACAATGAGCACAGCTCCATCCTTGATTAATAAGGATTGTTCATCTTGATTTATATATGCAGACTGGGGTTCATAAACCAGGGTAATGCTAACAAGCAGGGGCAGAGGATTGGAGAGAGATTTCATGGACACTGAAGCTCTAAGGCCTTCAATTGCCTAGATGACATCAGCTATATAAGAGTTTATGAATGAGAGGGAGATGAAGAAATAGGTTTTAAAAAAAAAGAAAGAAAGAAAGAATGTACATGCAAATGGTAGTTGCCCTCCTCTTCAAACCCCACCAATGTAGACAAGCTATTGTAACCTTGGGAAAGGAAAGGGTGAGTTAAGTTTGAACTGAGAACTTGGACCTACCACTGGAAACAATTCTATCCTCAGCTCTAATCTATACTTTTGGGGACTTGATGATTTCACATCTTCATAGAGACAGCGAGTTTAGGACTCCCAGAATACTTTTCATGAGTTTTCTGCAACTTACCAGGAGGCAGTTGTATGCCATTTTGTTTCTGCAAGAAACATGTACAATTACCCATAGTTTGCTAGTGAGGCAAGAGGACTTCTAGAGCTGTGCTAGTCACATTAATCAGTGACAGCTGCTATGGTTTGTAGACTCTTGGTGTGGCATGTAGGATCAACAACTGACTGTATACCACAAGGTTAGCACATCAAACACACCACTTAATATCAGAAACCCTGTAAAGGGGTGCTATGAGTGGAAACCACTTAACAACACAAGAGAAGGTACTTAACAACAATAGGTATGGTATGTACCAAACTTTGTGATGACTCCAGGGAGAATATCTAGGGAGGACTGTAACATTTGCAGATGAACTGGGACAGGAGTTGGGAAGCAGGGGCTATCCTGACTGACTGGAGCAGTGGAATCAGTGGGAGCAAGGATTCCACTGGTGGCTCTCTCCTGGGCTTGCTCCGTTTAAGGAGATAGCACCAGTTGAATATGAGATCAAGTGTGTAATGCATTCCTGGCAGGCGTCTCACATCTGTCCTCTAGAATCTTAATACTCAATGGTCTCAACTGGGAACTGAACACCAACTTCTGAAGTGGAATCACATTCTGCTTCTATAGCTAAAACCAGGATTTGGTATTTGCATTACACATGGAGTTAGATATGTGCTCTGGTGTAAGTAATCCCCTTCACTTTTTCAGGATAGAGAAACCCAGAGAAAATCTTTTATTCTCGAGAAGTGTCTTTGAGAACAGGAGTAGATCATGACAAGGGAACATGAAGGCACTGCTACCAGACCTAATAGTGGAGAAGGGAGATGGCCTACCTCCCACCATCTGGCACACACTGCAAAGCCTCTGTCTCCAGGTCAATGATGTGCTTATGATAGCAGAGTAACCCACCAGATAATCCTTTTCCTATGTCAAAACCACAACCTAAACCAAAATCTCTACTGCTCAAATCCCAAGAGAAACTAACCCTGCAAATCTCAGACGTTGATGTTTGAGAGTGACAGCAGTGAAAGATCATGTGGGAATGATAAAATTGAAATAGCACAGCAAAAAAGGTGTTTCGAACATTCAAAGGCCATAAAAATCTTACAATTATATAGATAAAATGTGAACACGACAGGAGATCTTCCCTCATATTTACTACTTCTATTGACTTCACCTCCCTGACTTCCTTCAGTCTCTAAAGCCACAATAATAAGCAGACTTCTCCCAGGACTTCTCTCCCATCAGATACTACCTTGAATGTTGTTACCTATCTACATTGTCATCTTCCTCACTGCTGGAGGCATTCTTGTTCTTTTCTTCCCAAACATTAGAAACACAAACAGCAAAAAGACATCAGAGAAAATGAGAACCCATTCTTCACAAGTACCTTTGAAGTCATGCTTACTGACTTAAACCAAGCACCTCTCTCTAGCTTCTAAAACCTTTCCTGGCCTCTGTGGAATCAGACAACATCAACAAGCCATCGCTCACCGTTTGCAAACCTTAAGATAAGAAAGAGAAGGTGAAGTATTTCCTCTTTCAATGTCTCACTTTCCTATTTCCATGGAAACTTGATCTTATCAAACTGAAATTACAACTCTTACTAACATACATTGGGTTTGGAGAGTTTAATGTATAGACTTTTGTAGGCTGAATCATCTGGTGAGGCACTGTTAGATAATCACTGGACTACTAAACACAAGTTTGCATGTTCAAACCCACAACTTGCTCCTTAGAAACTCTATACAGGAGCACAAAGATAATTCTGGCTGTACTCCTTCCAACATAGATTGGTTTGTTCTTTGTCAGTACATGAAACATTTATATTCTCCCCCAACACCATAATCCAAATGCCTTAAGTATTCTGCAGTTTTCCTTAGTTACTGACCAAGTTTCACATGTATATACAAGAAGTAGTGAAAGGATTCCACAGAGGAATTGAACTCTGGTAATCAGTCTGCTTGTGGGGGAACACATATAGGACTGCTAGTTTGGTACTGGACAGCTAACCACAAAATTCATGGTTCAAACCTACCAGTTATTCCTTGGAAACCTTATGAGGGATTGTTATAAGTCAGAACCTACTCAATGGTCCTTAACAGCATCATCTATGGAAACAGACAGACTGATACATACATACTTAAAATCACACCACACTGAATCACACACCCCACTCTCCTGCACAAAATTGTATGCCACCTAAATGGAAGATGACGGCTTATACAGACTTGGCCATATATCTTGAAGAGGGAATGCAACTTCTTAGCCAAAACTCTCATTCCCTCCAGGAATCCTGTATCAGAGTGGTTCAACAGACTGAATCTAACAAGAGAGACCTGCATTTTTCATGAAGAGTTTCCCCAACAAGTGAATGCAAACTATGTTTTACTATTTTTGGCACCACTTGAAATTACAGAAATGAAAATATTATAAGATCATGAAAACTTTAGAAATAATGATCAAATGTTGTTGTCAGGTGCCATCAAGTCAGAACTGACTCATAGCGACCCATGCACAGCAGAACAAAGCAATGTCCTATCCTGGGCCAACCCCACCACTGTTGCCACACTTGACACAATCAATGATGCCACCTGGCCAATCCATCTCATTGGGGGTCTTCCTCTTTTTCTCTGACCCTCCATCTTAACCAGCATGACATCCTTCTCCAACAACTGTTCTCTCCTGACAATATGTCCAAAGTATGAGAGATGAAGATTAGCCATTCTGGCCTCCAAGGAGCACTCTGGCTGCACTTCTTCCAAAATAGAAATATTGGTTCTTTTGGCAGTCCATGGCACTTTTTGTATTCTCCTCCAAAACCACAACACAAAGGCATCAATTCTTCCATGGTCTTCCTTATTCACTGTCCAGCATTCGCATCCATATGAGGCTATTGAAAATACCGTGGCTTGGGTCAGGTGCACCTTAGTCCTCAAACTGACATCTTTGTTCTTCAACACTTTAAAAAGTTCCTGTGCAGCAGATTTGACCAATGCAATACGTCATCTGATCTCGTGACTGCTGCTTCCACGAGTGTTGATAGTTGATCCAAGAAGAATGAAGTCCTTGACAACTTCAATCTTTTCTCCATTAATAAGAATGTTGTTTATTGGTCCAGTGGTGAGGATTTTTGTTTTCCTGACATTGAGATGCAACCCATACTGAAGGCTGGGTTCTTTGATCTTCATCAAAGAACAAATTATCAATGATCAAATGATCAAATACAAGCCCCAAAATAATTCAAAAATAATTTTGTGGAAGAGGTATAAGTGGTTTCCAGGTGAATGTAACTCTCAAGGCCAATTTCAATGTACTTACACAATTCTTAATTCAAGAAGAAATTGCTGAACAGGAAATGACCATTACCATGCTGTTTATGGTCTCATGTTGTTTTTGTGGTTGTTATTAAATGCAGTGGAGTCAGTTCGAATGCATAGTGATGCTGTATAGGATTTCCAAGAACCAGCTGGTGGGTTTGGACCACCGATCTTATTGTTCATAGTCCACTGCTTATCCTATAACACCACAACAGGAACTTCCCTCTAAATCAGGAAGAGTGTTCCCTTGGACCCACAAGAGAGAGTTATCTAATATCTGCAATGAACATTCTTAGGTTTTGATTTGTCAATTCAGTTGGTAAAGAAAGAATCTAAGATGGCAACATTTCTATTTGAAAAAAACAGATCGGCTCCTCACCTCAACATATGATGAATCTTCATCCTTCATTTTATCTGGATTCTCTCCTTATAAGTCACCCAGTGGAGCTATAAGGACACAGAGTAATTGTGAATGTATTTATAGGGTTTGTTGCTCACAAATTCCAAGGAGATTTGCTTCACTTGTAAAAAAAGACTATGGTTTATAGGTGTGTTGAGTTAAACTAGAGAACTCCTACTTGGTCATGCTGTTTTTTGAAAGAAAGGTGGCAAAGCATATTAGAAAGAAAGAAGCAGAGTCCTTAGCTTAGTAGTTTAGATTGTAGCAATATAAGAGCTCACTCAGGATACCTAAGTGTCTATGCCCCCAAGGGCGGCTCTGACCACTTACCCCACCTGCAGTGGATCTCCATCTTGAATGTACACAGGAGGATTGCCTGTATGTACACATACACACAATACAGGCAAGGACACACATATCCAAACACACAACACCACAATCAGCTCTACCTCCATCATCACCACATGGATACAGACACAGGCAAAAACACACTGCCCTACCAGCCCACTAGTACACAGTATTCACACAACATGGGGACACATGCAACAGGGACACATACACAGTAGGAGTACAGACAAACTTAACACACTGCGAGGCACAGGAGACCCAGATACACACAAACAGGGCACACACACACACACAACACAGATAACACAACACACACACATTAATGCCACTGAGTGACACAACACATACATTACACAGTCATGGACACTAGACAATACAACCCACAACCACCATATTCCACCACATCCCAGAATGCTAAATATAACTCGCTCGCACAGAGCAGAATGCTTGTATCACGCTTGTCCATACAACACAGCAAAACCAACAATTATTCTTGATTGCATCTATACTTCCAGCCAACTAGGCACACAAAACAATACAAACACAACACACAAAAGCCCCACACAACACTGTCACACCCACAAAACATGGCCACCCCCACCACTACCACATGGACAGAGAAACAGACACCACATAAGCCATGCCATGGCAACCCCCACTACAATATGGAAATAACCAAGCTTGTCCTCACAAGTATAGAAGTAAAGGGTTGACAACACATATTTTGGGGAATACACAATTAAATCCTTAACATTCACACTACTACCAAATAAGTATAAACCAGTCACATGACTGAAACTCACCACTGTGCTCCTTAACTTTTGACTGGTTACCATTTGGGGATTTGGGGTTCGAGAACTGAGTGGAATGACTCAGAGCTCAAAGAATGCACTAAATTACAGCTTCTTTAGTTGTTTGTTGGTTACATGGAATGTGGTCGGTTCTGACTCATAGCTGTGCATTTAGAAATAGCAACATACCATGGCTACCGTATCAAATCCATGCCATCCTTCGCGTTCTGAGCATGTGGCAGCTTTGCATTTAGATCTTCACAGACTCCTCTCTGGCTGGTTCTACTTTGTATAAATCCGCTGTACTAATGTGACCATTAGTATAATAGCTTCCAGTGATTTCTGTGAATCTTCCCTTTATGTAAAGGAAGGTTTTGTAAACCTCCTAACTTTGGTATTACAAGTATTTGACAAATGTGGCAGTCTGAAGCACAGGCCCTAACCACCACTTAGGCAAACTGCTTTAGTACTTTATTTCCTTTCAAGGAAGAACAATAATGAAGATTGCTCCTGAGATAGGAGTGAGGATTACAAACAAGATCAATATGTGTGCCCTTTAGGACATCCCTTTAGAAACAACTAAAACCTACAGTAAACAAACATTGTTGTTTAAGTGTAATTGAGTTGGTTCCAACTCCTAGCAACACTGTATAGGGTTTTTGAGGAGTGGCTGGTGGATTTGAATTGCTGATCTTATGGCTTAAACTGACATTGCAATCCAGTGCATTACCTTACAGCACCACAACAGGTCTCCACAGTAAATCCATACTGCCTTCACTATATCTAAAATAAACCAATCCCAAGGAAAAAGTGCTTCCTTCATTAAGCTTGACAGTTTGCATACATTTTAGAACCTCTGTGATAGGAGCTCTGGTAGTGTAGTGGTTACAAATCGGACTGCGAACCTTAAGGTCAGCAGTTCGAAACTACCAGCCGCTCTGTGGGAGAAAGATGAGGCTTTCTGCTCCTGTAAAGATTTACAGCCTTGGAAACCCTGTACAGAGTCGCTATGGGTCGGAACCAACTCAAGGGCACTTAACAACAACGACAGAAGTAAAAGACTCATTGAAAGTGACATTCTCATATACTAAATGCATGTTTCTAATGAGGGTAGTCCCACATTGTGAAGAACGTAAACAATGACACTGAACAACCTGTGTTGTTATTGTTGAGTGCTGTCAAGTGGGTTCTGGCTCTAAGTGAGCCTGTATAGGGTTCCCAGGAAACCGCTGGTAAATGTGAACTACTGACTTTGTGATTTATTCAGTGTTTATCCTACAGCACCACACCAAAAATCCTTGTGTAGAAATGTGTAAATGGGAACAAAACTGCTGAGTAAACCTTCACCCAAACACAGTATTGTGTGTTAGAATAATTAATTAAACCTGTCACTAAACTAAAGAAAATAATAAAGAGCTACTAAATAGGATAGAGTCCTGTTGTGGCCCTGTGGGTTAATGTGCCAGACTGCAAAGCCATTTGAACTCCAAGGTCAGCAGTTCAAGCTCACCAGCTGCTTCTGGGAAACCCTATAAAGAGTCACTGTGGGTTGGAACCCATGTAACGGTACTTCACCACCATGACAACAACTAAATAGGTCACAGCGTCTTCTACAGTAAAATAAAAATAAATAAAAACCAGATACTGCAAACAGAACTAAATCAAAAAGTAAAAGACAAACACCCAAAACTACTGCCCTGAAATAATCTTGGGATTCCTGGTAGAGTGCTGTAGGAAATGCACTATTCTGCTAACCATAAAGTTAGTGGTTCAAACACACAAGTGGCTGTTGGTCACTATGAGTTGGAACTACTAGATGGCGCTTAACAGCAAGAAGAAAATCTTTAAATCATAAACCAAAACTATACCCTGAATTCTTCTAACACCATATGACAGTTTAAAAGTACAGAATATCTATGAGGGTGAGTCAACAATGTTCAGCATGCTGGCTGTAGAATTTAATCAAGTTTTAGAAAAGAAAAAAACATCATTTTTTGACATAATCTCCTTACTTTTTAATACACTTTATAAATCTGTCATTAAGTTTTCATATTACCTTATTAAAAAAAATTAGGCTTAGCTGTCAGTCATGAACACTGTGCAGTCTTCACTTGTTCATCAGAGGTGCATCTTCATGAGTTGTTTTGGTACTGACTTTTCTAAACTCAAGTCTATTGTGGATTATTTCATAAGCAGAGCCCTGGCTGGTTTGAAATAGATTTGACACATAATCCACTGTCACTCCAATTTCAACAGAATCATTTCACGTGCATGTCAAACGTTGTCATCTGTCACCACGGGCATCCAGCTCCTGCTTAATCACTCACACTTGTGTGACCTTTCTTGAACTTCTCTATCCATTCATAGACATTTCTTCACAACAAAACAGTTTCTCCAAACTGTGCACAAAGTCTTCGATAAATAACGGCACCAGGCACACCCTCAGACCACAAAAGAAGTATCACTGCACACTGCTCTTCTTCCTTGCAAGTCTCAAGTGGGGCAGACATTTTTTTCTCACCTCAGTTACAAATAAACGGAAGTAACACGGTAACTTGCACAGCAGTGACCCTGAACAGAAAGCACTGATAAGAGAGTGCAGCCAACAGAAGTTTTAACATAATCAGATCGCTGATCCTTTTTCACTCATCCTCTGATATACCATCAAACTGACACCAGGAAAATTGAAAGATTTCCTAGGAAATTTATGGGTAAGTGAGCTTATGTTAGATAGAGGCAAAGGAGGCTCAAGAATGCTATCAATGTCATCCAGAAGTACATATTGCTGTTGTTATGTGCCGTGGAGTCAGTTCTGACTCATAGTGACCCTAAACAGGGTGTCTGAGGCTATAAATCTTTATGAGAGCAGAAAGCCTCGTGTTTCTTCAGTGGAAGAGCTGTTAGTTTCGAAATGCTGACTGTGAGATTCGTAACCAATATGCTACCAATGCTCCTTAAAGTACATGTAGAAACTGTTAAATAATATATAAAAATAATTGAACAATAATATTTTTTAAAGCAAAGAAAATTTATATACTTCAAATCTATTTTAAAGGAAACCTTTCTCTAACCTATGTCACAATTTTTTTAATGACCAATTTACGTCACTGTCACCACGAAGAAAAAAGGGGAGGTGATCTTGAAGAAATTATATTTAACAATGCTTAAAAATGAAAGGGTTTGAGAAATAATTAATCCACTGCTCAGATTTGTAAATCAAGCGAGGGAAGAAAGGCCCCCCATATTCCACATGAGGAATTATCTGGTGTCAGGAAAAGTGGAAAGGAATAAAAAGCTCCAAGAACACAGTGAGAAAGGGACCATTTGACTGAAAGACAGAATAAGATCTTCTGGCTCTTCCTGGGGGGCGGATGATGTCCCCCTGTGTGGGGACCTTCCTGAGGGTGAGGTGGGAATAACTGGACGGGCTCTGACGGGAAACTGAGGTAAGGTTCCACCGCCCTAAGGCAGGAGGCCTCCAGTACCCGCCATGGGGACGTTTCAACTGAAACCGGTCATGGATCCTGAACAACGCTGGGTGAGAGCAGAGACTGGAGCGTCCACAGGGACTCCCTGTCCAGGCAGGGAAGACTCAGGGACAGAGGGTGTAAGAACAACAATTATGAAAGAGAAAGATGACTTGTACTAACTCTACTGGCACCTCCTTTTTGGTTTGCTACTTTTGTATTTGTAGGAGATGATGCATGATGAGGGCGTGGTAGATGTGGGGCACAGTCCTGGGAAGGGCGGGGCGGAGCTGAAGGGGGTGGATCCTCCTGGGTTCTCACATCCTCCCAACAAAACATGATTTTCCTTCTTCTGCTTCATTTCAGTAACTTTGGGTTCCTGATGGTCAGCATTGCTTCCTACCTATTTAATTTCTCCTCTCAAACAATTTAAGCAAAGCTGGAGAGTTGTGTAGGTGACATAAATTGTGAAATGAGAAGTTTTTCTCCTACTATGTGTCACTTCCCTGTATTTGGACATGGTTCTTGGTATGCAAAATTCCAGTAACTAAAAATGATACAGTATTTTCATAACATATGGTGAACTTTGTGTATTAACATAGTAAAATCCAAATCATAAGAAGTAGCAAGGAGAATAAGGAGGGGGATATGTGTGAATTATGAATTAAATGACCATAATTCCAGTTACACCTTGGACATGTAAAGAGTTTCAATTTGTCATGTAACTAAACGTTTTCAGATTCTTGTCCAGTTTTATTAGCCCAACGAAAGAAGGGAGATAATTACTGGTAAAACAGAAAGTGTGTTTATTGTCTGTGCAAACAAGGAGTTTGCCAGGTTTAATAATCTGGTCATTAGTAGCTCTCCAACACAAGGGATAGGAAAGTTTTAAACAAGACCTTGTTGCAAATTTAGGAGGATTTCCATCCCCTGACATTATTGCATGCAGACTGCTGAGTATGTAATTCTGGACTGAGCATATCAGTGAAGAAACTCTTCCCTTCTCAAGTAGTCTGGGTGAACCAATGTATCATGAAATAGGCTTTCTTCCAGTGAATGAATGGCCTGGAGTCATTTGGGTGACTCCCTTGCCCAGTCTGTGAAAATGCAGAGACCCGACTGGAACTAGTTCTAGATTCTGTAGCTCTTCTATCCTTGCTGCTCCCCAGAACATGTAACCTTGAATGTTGCTTTCATTCTTGTTCAATTCTAAGAATTTTTTATTTCATTTTTTCTATTATCTAGTAGCTTTTAAGCTGAATGTTATGCAATTTTCATTTAGTTGATCTTATTTGCTTGACCTTCCTATTGTTGAATTCTATTTTTATAATGCTATGATCTGAGAAGCTGCTTTGAAGGCATTTTTATGTTTTTAATTTACTGAGGTTTGCTTTGTGGCTTAACATATGGTCTGTTCTACAGGATACTCCATGTGCACTAGAAAAGAACATATTGTGCTGTTATTGTGGTGTGTGCTCTGTACATGTCTATGAGGTCAAGTTGTTTGATTGTGTTGTTTAGTCTTTCTGTGTCTGATTGAGTTTATTTCGAATTGTTCTATCCTTCACTGAAAGTGGTGTAATAAAGTGTTGTAAATACTAGGAATATTAACCACTCAACCACAAGGTCGGTTTGAATTGCTAGGATGGCAGTTCAAATTCACAAGTCACTCTTTCAAGACTCTACAGGGTTGCTAGAAGTTGGAACTGACTCAATGTCATTTAACAACAATTGTTGCAGAGTTGTCTATTTATTTTATAGTTTGATTTGTGCATTTTGAGATTCTTTCATTGGGAGCATAGTTATTTATTATGATTATGTCCACTTGTTTAATTGATCCTTTAATCATAATACAATGTCCTTCTTTGTGCATCATGCTGCTTTTTGCCATATATATGTATTTTTTTCTTTTAATAAATGTTTTATTGTGAATTATGTGATAGTTTACGTGGGATACCATAGGTTTTACATTCATTCTGCCATATATAATTTCATTGCCATAGTTACAATCCCATCCAGGTATCATCAACCAACCAAAAGGTATACCCTGTAAGCCTACTCCCCTCACCCCCCAGTCATCAGCACACAGCACCTTTCCATCTCTGGATCTCAAGTCCCCAGCCTCTTCATCTCCCCGTGTCATTGTCTCTGCCTCCATCTCAGGCATCATGACTTCTCTGGGTAGGGTCCTGCTCTCTGCTCTTCTCTATTGTTGGTCCCAGGGCCCTCCTCTCGTAGACTGAAAAGTTAATCACTCCCTTCCTTGCTGTAAAATGTCCACCTTTACATTTCCATCCTTCACAATCAGTCCTGATAACAATTATTCACTATTGCATCACAAGAGACCCATCTGCATTTCATTTCATCAGCCCTTCCTAGACAGGTTGGATACTACTCACTGGAGACTCTACCTTCCTCTCTGCCCTCTGGATGTAGTTTCCCTCTTGAAAGCTTGTATGCCAGTCATTTATTGGCTTTGTAGTCCCCCCCCCCCCATTTTGGGTAGCCAATGTCCAAGTTGCCCATCCCTGTCTACTCTGTGAGGAGGAGGTGGGAATGATTCTTGCAGTGGTGATTTGTTTCCTCTTTTGAGCTGCTGCATCCATAGGTGTAGCTCATGTTCATCAAATTGTATCAGATGACACTTTTTTTCCCTCTTCTTTCTTCTTCAGATTGAGCTTTGATCATCCAGTCATTGGAGCCAGGACAGCTTGGTATTATCTACAAGTGTGGGTGTTCTTGCGCATATGCCCTCTTTTCTTATCAGCTGGACACTTCACTCTCCACTCTAGTCCTCTGTGGCTATGTCATTGACTCTGGGCCCAAGAGTCCCCAGGTCTTGCCACACCACTGGCCAACCAGGTCTCCACCCTGGTTCACAGGAGTCCATTGAATGCTGTAGGGCTTAGCTCACTACTTCTTTGCTGTTTTTCCCTGACTTACCATTATGGGTGATGTGTGTGGTCACCAATCAGAGTGTGTATTCCCATTGCATCTTACTCTTGAAAGAGGATTTGCACTGAGGGGACCTGACCACTTGCCTTGATGTCTCCTGGGCAAGCAACTTGCTTGTTCTTGTAGTAACAATTGGTCTGCCTCTATTGTTTTGTATTTTACCTGTAGGTCTTTCTATCAAGAAGTTATCTTCTGTTTTCCTACCTGCTCCAGGCTGGTCTGCTCATCCTTTCAAGTGGAAATTTCCCATCTCTGAAGGTCTGGATGTTTTTCAGGCTTCCACCTATAGTCTTATGTAATGCAGTGCCTCCTAAGGCAACATCTTTCACTGAGTATGTTGTAGCCCCATTTTAGGTATTCCAATCAGTTATAGGCAAAAGACAGACTTACAAGCTTTCTGTGGTGATATTTCTGGATATTCCTTTCTCTTCCCCTCTAGTGTCTATTTTATAATATAATGCACTGGAAACCAAGATTCAAAAGACAGCCAAGGATCTTAGCATTATTCCCCCCTTTTTCCCCTTCCAACCATGTTCCAATCTCTGTATCCCAGATTTCTGTTGTTCCAAGGTCATGCCTACATCATTATATACCTCTGTCCCATTTAACCCATTCAAACCTGCCTAATTGTTCTCACATCTGCTTTGTTCTTCCATTCCCCTCTCCCTTCTTGTATATTGCCCCCTTCCCCAGCACCCAAACTTTCCTGTGTCTAATCCCTTCCATGTGCTTCACCTTTCCCTCCCTCCCCTAACCCTATCCCTATGTCCCAGCAATCAGCTAAGAATCCACTTTAGTGGTTTAGTATGTGTTCTTTTACTTAGTGTTTACAGTAGTGGTCCTATGCAGTATTTCTCCTTTTGTGACTGACTAACTTCACTCAACATAATGTCCTTAAGTTTCATCCATGTTAGGTAGTGGCATGCAGCTTCCTTGTTATTTTTCAAGGTAGCCTAATATTCTATTGTGTGTATGTACCACCATTTGTTTATCCATTCTTCAGTTGATGGGCACTTTGGCTGTCTCCATCTTTTGTATATTGTAAATAGTGCAGCTATGAACATTGGTGTGCCTATATCTTCCCGTGTTGTGGCTCATTTACCTTGTGGGTAAACACCAAGTAGAGGAATTGCTGGATCAAATGGCATTTCTATTTTTAACCTTCTGAGGAAGCACCATATTGCTTTCCAGAGAGGTTGGACCATTTTTCAGCCCCACCAGCAATGCAGGAGTTTCCCAGTCTCTCCACATCCTCGCCAGCATTTATTGTCCTCAACTTTTTTGATCTTTGCTGTTATTGCTGGTGTGAGATGATATCTCATTGTTGTTTTTATTTGCATCTCTCTGATGGCAAGTGATCGTCAACATTTCTTCATATGTTTGTTAGCTTCCCAGATCTCCTCCCTGGTGAAGTGTCTGTTCATATCCTGTGCCCTTTTTTAATTAGGTTATTTGTCTTATTTTTGTAAATGTGTATTTCCTATATATTTTAGAAACGAGTCACTTATCCGATATGTCGTTGCAAAAGATTTTTTTCCCATCCTGTGGGTTCCCTTTTTATTCTTCTGGTGAAGTCTTTTGATGTACACACGTTTTTAATTTTTATTATATTCCACTCATCTATTTTGTCAATTTTTGTTTGTGTACTTTTCAAAATGTGTGGCAGTCTGTATATGCAGTGAATTAGTGCCTTCACACTAGTCCTTATTTATTCATTAATTATCTTCATAATTTTGGGATTCACATTGAGATCTTTAATCCATGTTGAGTTCATTTTTGTATAGGTTGTGGGGCAAAGGCCTTGTTTCAGCCTTTTACATATCGTTTTCCAGTTCTGCCAGCACCATTTCTTAAATAGACTGTCTCTTCCCCATGTAATGTGACTAGCCACTTTGTCAAAAACCATTTGGCTTTAAGTGGTTGGGCTAATATCTGGATTCTCAATTATGTTCCATTGATCAATGGCTCTTTCATTGTACCAGTACCAGGCTGTTTTGATCACCGTAGCCATGGAGTAAAGTTTGAAATCGGGGAGTGAGAGACCTCCAACCTTGTTCTTCCTTTTAAGCAGTGCTTTGCTTATCCTGGGTCTCTTTACATTCCATATAAAATTACCAATTGACCTTTCCATCTCTTTGAAGAATGATGTTGGAATTTGGATTGAGATTACATTGTATGTGTAAATTGCTCTGGGTATTATTGACATTTTGACAATGTTGAGTCTTCCTATTCAGGAACATGGTATGTTCTTCTACTTCTGTAAGTCTCTTTTGGTTTCTAATAATAGTGCTTTGTAATTTTCTTTGTATAAGTCCCTTGTTTCTCTGGCTATGTTTATTCCTAGGTATTTCATCCTTTGCGTGGCTATTGTAAATGGTATTGCTTTCCTAATATCCTTTCGTTGCTCTTGCTGTTGATATAGAGAAATCCAATTGACTTTTGTATGTTAATCTTATGCCTTGCCACTTTGCTGAATGTTTTGATGAGTTCTAATAGTTTTTTTTTTTTTTTTTTACTGAGTCTTTGGGGTTTTCTATATATAGGATCATATCATCTGCAAATAAGGAGAGTTTTATTTCCTCTTTGCCATTTTGGATGCCTTTAATTTCTTTAGCTCTGGCTAAAACTTCTAACACAATATTGAATAGGAGCAGTGCTAAAGGGCATCCTGTCAGGAGCCAGCACTGATGTCATCTAGTGGTGAAGGTTGAGATTAGTTTCACTTACCAAAAGGGGAGTCATTGCTAGGAAAAGGAAACTTGTGTGCTAGCCAAACCACAATGACTTGCAGATTTGCCCTATATAAGCTCGGAAATTTTTAATAAACTTTGTCACTTGCCATCAGCTTGTGTCTTACCTGATCACTTAATCCTCGCCTCTCCCTCGAGTAACCCACGGTTGGAGCAAGAATCCAATACATCCTTGCTGGTTCCTGTTCGCAGGGGGAAGGCTTTCAGTTTCGCTCCACTGAATGTGATGTAGGCTCTTGGTTTTGTATATATGCTCTTGATTATGTTGAGGAATTTCCCTTCAATTCCTACTTTGTTGAGTGTTGTTATCAGGAATCGATGTTGTATTTTGTCAAATGCCTTTTCTGCATCAGTTGATATGATCATGTTCTTTTCTTTTTTCTGATTTATATGGTGGATAACGTTGATCGTTTTCTAATGTTGAACCGTTCTTGCATCCCTTTTATGAAACCTACTTGGTCATGATGTATTATTTTTTTGATGTGCTGTTGGATTCTGTTGGCTAGGATTTTATTGAGGATTTTTACATCTATGTTCATGAGGGATATTGGTCTATAATTTTCTTTCTTAGTGATGTCCATCCCTGGTTTTGGAATGAGGATTATGCTTGCTTCATAGAATATATTATGGTGTTTTCCATCCTCATCTATGTTCTGGAATAATTTGCATAGAATTGGTGACAGTTCTTCTCTGAATGTTTGATAGAACTCAGCCATGAAGCCATCTGGACCTGGGCTTTTGTTCGTTGGGAGTTTTTTGATGATCTGGTCAATTTCTTCTTTTGTTATGGGTTTGTTCAAATTTTCTACTTCATTCCGAGTAACTTTAGGTAGGCCGTGTTTTTTTCTAAAAATGTATTCATCTCTTTCAAATTTTTGAATTTGTTGGAGTATAGCTCTTCTTAGTATTCTGTTATCTTTTTTATTTCGTTTGGTTCTGTTGTGACTTCCCCTGTGTAGTTTCTAATGCAATTTATTTGTATCTTCTCCCTCTTTTCTTTAGTTAGTTTTTCCAATGGTTTGTCAATTTTATTAATCTTTTCAAAGAACCAGCGTCTTGTTGTTTTGATTCTTTCTATAGTTTTTCGGTTTTCCATGTCATTTATTTCTTCTCTTATCTTTATTATTTCCCTTCTTTTGGTGACTATAGGTTCCCTCTGCTGGTCTGCTTCTAATTGTTAAAGATGCTGTGTTAATGTGTTGATTTTGGCTCTTTCCTCTTTTTGGATGTGTGCATTTATCGCAATAAATTGTCCTTTCAGGACTGCTTTCGCCATGTACCAAAGATTTTGGTATGTTGTGTTTCCGTTCTCATTTGTTTCTAGGAACTTTGTGAATTCTCGTTTAATTTCTTCTCTTGTCCAGTCGCTTTTCAGCAGAGTGTTGTTCAGTTTCTATGTCTTCGATTTTATTGTTTTGGCCTTCTTATTGTTGATTTCTAGTTTTATAGCATTGTGGTCTGAGAAGATGCTCTGTAGAATTTTGATGGTTGTGAATTTATGGAGGGTTGTTTTGTGACCTAACACGTGGTCAATTCTGGAAAGTGTTCCATGCGCACTGGAGAAGAATGTGTATTGTGCCGTTGTTGCATAGAATGCTCTGTATATATCTATGAGGTCAAGTTGGTTGATTGTGTTGTTATGTTCCTCTGTAGCATTGTCTAGTTTCTTTCTGGTTGTTCTCTCCCTTTTCGAGAGTGGTGTGTTGAAATCTCCCACTATAGTTGTGGATTTATCTATTTCTTTCTTTGATTCCATTAAGGTATGCTTCATGTATTTTGGTGCTCTTTCATTGTGAGCATATATGTTTATTATAGTTATGTTGTCTTGCTCGATTGACCCTTTGATCATGAGATAGTGTCCTTCTTTGTACCTTATACTGGTTTTTATCTTGAAATCTAGTTTGTCGGGGAGATTAGTATTGTGACTCCTGCTTGTCTCTTGTTGCAGTTGGCTTGGTAATTTTTTTTTTCCATCCTTTAACTTTTAGTCTGTTTTTGTCTTTGGGTGTAAGGTGTGTCTCTTGCAGGCAGCATATTGATGGATCTTGTTTTCTTATCCATTATGCCACTCTTTGTCTCTTTACTGGTGCATTCAATCCATTGACATTCAATGTAATTATCAATAAGTATGAATTGATTGCTTGCTGTCATTATGTTACTTTTTTGGCGGTGCTGTTCGTTCTTTTTGTGTTGGCTTTATGTCGTTTGAGTTGTTTCTTGTCAGATTCTTCCTAATTTCTCTGTTTGCTTGTTCTGCTTGGGAATTCACTTTTATGATATGTTGTGGAGTGTTAACTTTCTTTGGGGCCACCTTGTAGTCTACTAACTTTTCTCTGCATTTATGATACTCCATTGTAACCTGTAATTTACCTGGAATCCCCATCACCTGGACTTACATTGCTGCGTTCATCCCTTCTTTGACATTGATATATTTTTGGCCTCCGGTTGATCTCCCCATTCTTTTGAGTTTGTCGTTGTAGTCTTGTTCTGTTCTGGACTCTGCTATCTGTTGGCTGTGTTCCAGGTGGTGTTGCCATACCTGTCAATCTCTGTTTGTTGTCTGTTCTTGTTGCTTCTCTGTCCACAGAACTCCTTTTATGATGTTTTGAAGTGCTGGGTTGGTTTTGATAAAATCTCTCAGATTCTGTTTATCCTGGAATGTTTTGATAGTTTTGCTGGATAGATGATTCTTGGTTGCCAGTTTTTTTCTTGCAGAGCTTTGTATATGTCTCTCCATTGTCTTCTCACCTACATGGTTTGTTCTGACTAGTCAGAGCTTAATCTAATTTGCTTGCTTGTATAAGTGATATTTCACTTCTCCCTGGCCGCTTTTAGTATTCTTTCCTTGTCTTTGATTTTGGAGAGCTTGATTATTATATGTCTTGGAGATTTTCTTCTGGGGTCTATCCTTCCTCGGGTACATTGGGCTTCTTGAATGTTTATCTTCTAGTCTTTCAAGCTGTTAGATAATTTTTTCCCAGAAGCTCTTCAACTATCTCTTCTGTGGAGTTCTCTGCTTCTTCTTGTTCTGGAATGCCAATAATTCTTACATTATCCCTCTTCATGTTATCCAGCATGAATCTAAGACTCTCTTCAGATTGTTTTATCCTTTTAGCTGCTTGCTCTTCTACCTTGGCAGTATTGAGAGATTTGTCCTCCAGTTCACTAGTTCTGGCTTCCATCTCTTCTAGTCTGCTCCTTTCTCCTTTCAGCCTATTGTCTATTTCTGATATCTTATTATTGATCATCTGGACATCTTTTTGCAGGTTTTGAATTGTTTCCAATGCTATCTCAATCCTATTTGATTGTTCCTGCAGTACTTTCCTTACTTTTTTTCTTATTTTCCTCAACACCTTCTTGGATTATTTGAATTTGTTTCCATATCATTCTTCTGAATTCCCTCTCAGGCATATCCAATACCTGTTCTTCCTCCTCCTCTATAAAGCCTTTGTCTGTCTCCAGCTCATTTGTGTCAGCTGCTCTCTTCTGTTTTTGGATTTGTTTCAATAAAGTTGATTGTTTCTTATTGGTCGTGGTTATTATTTTATTAGTATGATCAGGAGATGGGCTTCCCTTATCATTTGTCATGTGAAGCAGGTGTTGTTGAGTCTTGTCTTTGTGGTGGAGTATTATGTTGTATGCTTATAGCTTGGCTATATGGCCACGATTGCTGCTTCTTCTTATGTGACTTAGGGAGGAAAAGTCCCCACCTCCAGGAAAGATGTGTGATCAAAAGGACTAAAAGCAGTAGTAATATAAACACATGGACAGAAATCACCACTTTGGAGTGGGGATGTGGCTTTGCTTAAATTTTTCTGTTCCCTGTGCTGCCAAAACAGCAGCTGGAAGATTCCTGCTGCTACCTGGGAGTGGTGGCAGGGAAGCTTAGATGCAGGACTTCAGATT
This sequence comes from Chrysochloris asiatica, assembly GCF_000296735.1. NCBI lineage: Eukaryota > Metazoa > Chordata > Mammalia > Afrosoricida > Chrysochloridae > Chrysochloris > Chrysochloris asiatica. The sequence continues at coordinate 382,008 of NW_006408877.1, forward strand.
GGGGACGGCAGATGGCTAATGACTTCAAAAGTTGCTGTCTTTCTTCCTCTCTTTATGCCGTGGGTAAACTGCCCTGATCTTATTGAGATCCTAAGCCAGGGCATGGACATTTTGGGGGGGAGCTATGTTGTTTCTTGTAGCTTTTTGTTCAGGGTCCCCCTTTTTTTCCCCTTTTGCTGTAAACACCACTTTCCAAACGGGTTGGCCTTAGCCCTGCCCTCTAAACTCTGCAGTCACAGAAGCGACCTGCAGTCACGTGGGCGAGACCCATAATGCTCTTTTTTTTTTTTTTTTTTTTTTTTTTGTTTTAATTTTTTTTTTTTTTTTTTTTGTTAGCAACAAGATTTCTCAAAAATGCGAGTTCAGGAGACTGAAATACTGGATCTTATGATAGTTCAAAGGCTGTGAGTCTGGTATATGAACATTTCCTTCGTGAGATCCCCCTCCCTTCTCACCGGAGCTTTTCCACTACCTCACTTTCCTGGCTGTGCAGAATGGGAAACCTACATCTATTTTTAAATCACAAATTAATGTTCAATTTTGATTGCCATAATCTTGATTTATTTTCCTCATTCTTTGTCATTTAGTCTATTTTTGTCTTTGTGTTTAAGATGTCTCTTATAGACAGCATATTGAAGAATCCTGTTTTTTATACATTCCATTACTCTTTGAATCTTGACGTTTCATCCATTTCCATTAGTGTAATTTTAGAAAAGTATGAATTGATTGCTGCCATTTTACAGTATGTCTTTGTTTGCTTGTTTTCTTGTGTGGTGTTTCTACTTTCTTTGTTCCACATAAATTTATTTCTGTGCTGAGTTTGATTCCATCAAGTTTGATGGTTGATCTGAACAAAATGAAGTCTTTGAAAACTTCAATTTTTTCTCTATTGATATGTTTGTTGTTTATTGGTCCAGTGGTGAGAATTTTTGTTTTCTTTGTATTGAGATGGAACTCAAACCGAAGGCTGTAGTCTTTGATCTTTACCAGCAAGTATGTTAAGTCCTCTTTACTTTCAGCAAGCAAGGTTGCATCATATGCATATTGCAGCTTGTTAATGATTCTTTTTCCAATACTGATGCTTTGTTTTTCTTCATATAATCCAGGCGCTCAGATTATTTGCTCCACATAACAATTGAATACATATGATACAAGAATATTACCCTGGGGCAGCTTTTCCTAATTTTAAACCATCCAATGCTCCCTTGTTCTGTAAGAACAACAGCCTCTTGCTCTATGTTCAGGTTCCTCAAGAGAACAGTGAAGTGCTCCGGAATACTCACACTTCACAATGTTGTCCATAGCTTGTCATGATCCACACCATCGGAAACCTTTGTGTAGTCAATAAAGCAAAGATAAACAGCTTTCTGGTATTCTCTGCTTTCATCCATGATCCATCTAATGTCAGCAATGATATCCCTCGTTCTATGTCCTCTTCAGAAATGGGCTTGAACATCAGGAAGTTGTCTGTCAATGTAAATTTGCAACCATTTTTGTAGTACCTTTAGTAAAAGTTTACTCTCATGGGATATCAATGATATTGTCCAGTGATTTCCTCATTCCTTTGGGCCACCTCTCTTTATAATGGTCACAAATACACATCTCTTCCAGTCAGATAGTCAGGTAGTTATCTTCCAAATTTCTAGGCACAGATGAATGAGTGCCTCCTGTACTATATCACTTTGTTGTAAGATTTAAATTTGTATTCCATTATTACCAGAACTTTCTTCTTTTATATTGTCTTCAATTAATCTTGGACTTCTTCCTTCAGGATCATTGGCTCTTAATCATATGCTACCTTTTGAAATTGTTGAGCATCGACCATTTATTTTTGGTACAGTGACAATGACTATTCTTCCCCTTATTTTATTTTATTTTTTAAGGTTTTATTGTGGATTGAGTGGAAGTTTACAGGACAAATCATCAATTTTACATTCAATAAATCATACACTTTTTTTTCATTACAATGATTATAATACACTCCATGTACCATTAACACTCAGACATATATAATAATTTACATCACCAAAGAGCACATTCTACTAATATGCCTCCTGGCCACCATCTCTTAGTCCCTCTCTTCCCATGAATCTAGCTAGAGTTCTCAACTACTCCCTCTCTCCATGTCCCCATCTCTGCCTCCATCTCTGATGTCACTGCTTCTCTGGATGAGTTCCCGCATTCCACTTGTGCTCTTCTTCCTTGATGGTCCTTGGGTCCTTTGTTTCTGGACTGTAAGATTAACTACTCCCCTGTTTTTGTTACAAAACTTCTACCGTTATAATTAGTCACAATTAGTCATGAAAAAAGATTACTTACTATTGAATCATAAGAATCTTAGCCACATCTCTTTTAACCAGACCCATCCAGACAAGATGAAAATTATTCAGTGGGGTATCTTTCTTCCCCTACAAACTATTAAACTAAACCCCGCCTTGTAAACTTGTAAGAGTTACTTCATGCCTTTATTGCTCCCTCATTTTAGGTAGCCAATGTCTAAGTTGTCCATTGCTATCTACCCTGTGTACAGAGGGGATAACATTGATAATTGACGTGGAGACTCCTTCTTTGTTGGTATTTAGAGTTAATACCTCTATGAGTATAGGTCAAGTCCATCAAATCGTAGCAATTTGCCCTCATTTCCTTTATCAAAATATCTTTTTTTTTCTTTTCTTTTTTATCTTCCTCTAGTCGAGTTCTGATTGTTAATCCACTGAGACTAGGTCAAATGGGTTTGTTGCTGTTGTTATGTGCCGTGGAGTCGCTTCCAACTCATAGAAATCCTGTACAGGATTTCCAAGGCTGTAAATCTTTATGGGAGCAGAAAGCCTCATATTGCTCCCACAGAACAGCTAGTAGTTTTGAACTGCTGACCTGAAGGTTCGCAGCCCAATTCGTCAAATGGTTAGTATCTGCAAATTTGGGTGTTCTTGAGAAACTCCTGTCACTTCATATCAAATGGATGTTTCGCTCTCAGCTATAGCCCTCTGTAGCCATGTTCTTGTCCATAGCCTCAGGTGATCCCAGGTTTCACCATACTTTGAACCAATCAGCCCATCTTATTTTCTCTCTCATTTCCAGGTCAATAGGAGCCTGTGGAATGTGGTCCAACTCAGCCCATTTCTTCAGTTGTTGCATTTCCCACTTTTGCACTCACCAGTAGACCAGCATGGGCACCAGCAAGCTTACATGTCTGCTCATGTGTTCCTTTTGAGTTTCAGTCTTAGAAGGGAGTTTGACATGATGGAACTTGACTGTTTGCCTTGATGGATTCCTGGTGAACAACTTGCTTATTCTTACAGTAGCCAGTCATACTGCCATCATTGCTTTGTTTTTTTCCTGATGATTTTTCTTTGAAGATGTATCTTCTCTCGCTCTAGCTGTTTCAGACATGACCTTTCATCTTCTTTTATTTAGTTTTTATTTTAATGTTTTATTGTGAAATATGTGATGGTTTAAATGGGAGAACATTAGTTTTACATTCATTCTATC
>NW_006408877.1:388064-404532 GCF_000296735.1 Chrysochloris asiatica
ATATATGCTCTTTATTATGTTGAGGAATTTCCCTTCAATTCCTATTTTGTTGATTGTTTTTATCAGGAATGGATGTTGGAGTTTGTCAAATGTCTTTTCTGCATCAATCGATATGATCATGTGGTTCTTTTCTTTTTTCTTATTTATATGGTGGATAACATTTATTGGTTTCCTAATGTTGAACCATCCTTGCATCCCTGTTAGGAATCCCACTTGATCATGATGTATTATCTTTTTGATGTGTTGCCGAATTCTGTTGGCTAGGATTTTGTTTAGAATTTTTGCATCTATGTTCATGAGGGATATTGGTCTATAGTTTTCTTTCTTAGTAACGTCCTTCCCTGGTTTTGGTATGAGGGTTTTACTTGCTTCATAGAATGTATTAGGAAGTTTTCTGTCCTCCTCTATATTCTGGAATAATTTGAGTAGGATTGGTGACAGCTCTTCCCTGAATGTTTGGTAGAATTCCCCTGTTTTTTGATGCTTTCTGCATCATTCAGTAATTTGTCCAGAGAATACTGCAATATTGTAAGTCGAGGCTTGAATTTATTTCTTCAGGTCCCTCAGCTTGATAAATGCTGATCCTGCTCTTCCCCTTTTGTTTTCTTATCTCTAGATCTTTGCAAATTTCATTATATTTAACTTTGTCTTCTCCAGTTGACCATTTAAATTACCTTTTAAACTCTTGTATCCCCTCACTTCTTCCATTTGCTTTAGCATCTCTACACTGGAGAGCAAGTTTCAGAGTCTCTTCTGACACCCATTTTGGTCTGTTCCTTCTTTATTATCTGCTTAATAACCTTTTGCTTTCTTCCTCAATGATGTTCTTGATGTCAACACACAACTATTTTAATCTTCTGTCTTTAGTGTCTGATGGATCAAATCTGTTCTTCAGATAATCACTAAATGCAGGTTAGATATGTTCACAGTCATATTTTTCTATTGTGGACTTGTTTTCATTTTCTTCAGCTTCAACATTAATTTGCACATGAGCAATCTATGGTATATTCCACAGTTTGCCCCTGGCTTTGTTTTGGCTGGTGTTACAGAGCTTTTCCACCCTGTGTTTCCACACATAGAGTCAATTTGATTTCTGTATATTCTATCAGATAAGGTATATATATAATATTTTATCTTGTTTTAAAAATTTATTTGCAACGAAAAAAAAAAAAAATCATTGGGCTTGCAAAATTCTATTATGCGATCTCCAGCATCATTTGTATCAGCAAAGCTGTATTTTCCTACCACTAATGTTTCCTTTTTGTGTCCAGTATTTGCATTCTAATTGCCAGTTATTATCAGTACATCTTGATTGAATGTTTGATCAATTTGAGACTGAAGAAGTTGGTAGAATTCTTCAATTTCATCTTCACTGGCTTTAGAGATTGGTTCATAAATTTGAATAATAGTGGTATTCACTGGTATTCCTTGTTTGTTGTTGTTGTTAGGTGCCATTGAGTCAGTAGCAACTCATAGCGACCTTATGCCCAGCAGAATGAACCACTACCAGATCCTGGGCCATCCCAACTGTTGTTTCCAACCTTGAGCCCATTAATGCTGCCATTTTGCCAATCCATCTGGCTGCGGGTCTTCCTCTATTTCTCTGACCCTCCACCTTACCAAACATGATATCCTTCACTAGAGACTGATCCTTCCTGACAATATGTCTAAAGTATGAAGTTTGGCCATCTTGGCCTCCAAGGAGCACTATGGCTGCACTTCTTCTAAAACAGATCTGTTGGTATTTTTGGCTGCCCATGGCACTTCAATATTCTCCTCCTACACCATAACTTAAAAGCATCAAGTCTTCTATGGCCATCCTTATTGCAGCTTTTGCATGTATATGAGGTTATTGAAAATACCATGGTTTGGGTCAGATGCACCTTAGTCTTCAAGGTGATAACTTTGCTCTTCAACACTTTAAAAGGATAGTGTCCTTTCACAGAAAGCATTGTACTTCATGACAGATCTTGATATGTTCTTGTTGATGATGAATGTTACCCAATTCCTCTTCAATTTGTCTTTCCAGTATAGTTAAACATGTGATTGTCAGATTCAAACTACTAGTCCATTGCAACTCACTAATGACTAGGATATCAATGTTTATGCATTCCATTTCATTTTTGACAATTTCAAAGATTTCTAGATTCTTACTTTGTACATTCCATGTTCTGATTTTTATTGGGTGTTTGAAGCTGTTTCTTGTCATTTTGAATTATGCACCATCAGCAAATGAAGGTCCTGAAGATTTTATTCCACTCACATCATCAAACTCAACTTTACTTTGAGAAAACAGGTCTTCCTCGTTTAGATTTTGATTGCCTTCCAACCAGAGGGCCTCATCTTCTGGCATTATCTCTGACAGTGTTCCATTGCTATTCACAAGGTTTTTGGTTAAAATTAGGAATTAGTTCATCTTTTCTTCTCCCTAGACTGTCTTCATCTGGAAGCACATTTGAAACCTGTCCAACATGAGTGACCCTGCTGGTATTTAAAATACCCATGGCATAGCTTCCAGAATTACAGCAACACACACGCCATCACAGTATGACAAACTGAAAGAGGCTTGGTGGATATTTGTTGTGGAGGGTCTGTAAAACATGTTAGACTGGTCCACCATCTGCAATAATAATCAGTTTTCTAATATTCCTTAAATTCCCAAATAAAGACATTTTAAAACAACTAGCCAAGATAAAATACTAAGAAAGAATAAATCATTTATGAAATAACAGATACATTTGTTCTGAGAACTAAGGTCATGTCTGCTACCTTGAGGAAATAGTAAATGGTAAGTGAAAAGTTTTGATTATCTGAACACATTAGTTTTCTTTGAATACTGAATTTTTCTGTAGCTAAAACTTATTCTAAGCAGCTGTGCTGGCATGGTGAGTGATGTGTTGGCCTGCTAAATGAAAAGTCATGACTTTAAATCTTTCAGTCACTCTGCTGGAGAAAGAGGAATCTCTGTTCCCATGAAGATGTACAGTCTCAGATACCCTATACAAGGTTTCTATGAATTGGAATCAACTCAATGATGCACAACAACCACCACCATTATTTACTGAGTACAGTATCATGACACGTCAAATTTAAATCTTTTGACTTATTCAAGTGCAAACAATGTTGCCAAGCCATTCCGCCACAGCACTTGACTCAGGAGGGTTCAATAATTCATTGCAATGACCACACAGAACTCAGACACCACACTCTTCGTTCTGGGTTTTGTTAAGGAAGATAACAGCTTACAATTCATGAGCAAATGTCTTCCAACAAGGCCAATCTCTCCTCAGCTGTGCCCACAGGCAGGCCTTCCTCTGACCAGACATGATACAAAGCTCATGTAGTGCCAGTTATAAAGGCTCAAAATACATCCCGCATCACTTTAACCCTCACCTTGAAGGTGCTCAGCTGTAGCTTCATGATTGAGCAAGCCTAACTCCACAGTTAAATGCCTTGGGGCACTTCAATCTACAAATGAGCCTCCTGCCCAAAGTCATTCAGCTTTACTTGCTGTATGGCCTGGGAAGCCCAACACTGTCTTGTGTTCTGGCTTTTGTTTCTGTTGCTGTTGTTGCTCTGTCTCCTGGATAAAAGAAGCTCAATGCACAGGGACCTTAGGGTACTAAGTATGTGCTCCCATACTCACTCAACTTCCTAGATAGTAGTGAGATCCTCATGACTACTTCTCATAAAATTCATTTCATACCCATGTTACAATTCCAAGTTTTACATCATATTTCACTTTGTTAACAATCATTCACAACTGATTTATATCATTCTATCTGTATCTTTTCCCACCTTTTCTTCCACAGATACATTAGGAAAAGAGTAATTTGGTGGGAGTTACAAAGAGTAATTCTAGAAGAGACATATTAAATAATTCACTACAGCACATGAATACTTCCAGAGATTTTTTTTTTTTCTTTTACTGAGATAAGTGATTGGGACTTAATGTCATTATTTCTACTAATCAATATTCTCTTAAAAAATAATAACTGTGTTTCGTCTGTTGGTAAAGAACAGTACTCAGGGTTCTGGAAATGAAGTGGTGTATAAAACAGTTTTTCCTCTCAGAAACTCAGCATCAAGTTCAAGCATCAAATATGGTTTGTTGGTCTGCAGGACACATTTAAATATATATATATTAAATGGAAAGAGTAAAGAGATGATCACATCTTACAACACCTCACACCACAGCCATCACATTGAGTCCACTCACAGGACACTGTGTTGTTGTTGCTGTTAAGTGCCGTCGAGTCGGTTCCGACCCATAGCGACCCTGTACAGGGTTTCCGAGGGTGTAAATCCTTACAGGAGTAGAAAGCCTCATCTTTCTCCCGCGGAGCGGCTGGTAGTTTTGAACCGCTGACCTTAAGGTTCGCAGCCTGATTAGTAACCACTACGCTACCAGAGCACAGAGTAAAATTGCTACATAAGGTTTCTGATATTACACTCTCCCAAATCCCCCACCTTCACCCACAGCGGTAACCAACAAAGAATTTTTCCCCCTTTTAATATGGGTATCTTTTCTTAAGCTTTTACAATAATGATCTTACGCAATATTTGTTCTTTTGTGACTGACTAATTTCACTCAGCATAATGTCCTCAAAGTTCATCCATGTTACGTGGTGGCTTACAGCTTCCTTGTTATTCTTCAGGGTAGCATAATATTCCATTGTGTGTATGTATCAAAGTTTGTTTATCCATTCTTCCACCAATGGACACTTAGGCTGTCTCCTTTTTTTTTTTTTGCTATTGTTAATAGTGCTGCTATGAACATATGTGTGCATATATCTGCTCATGTTATAGCTCATATTTATTGTGGCTATATTCCAAGTAGAGGAATAGCTGAATCATATGGTATTTCTATTTTTAACTTTCTGATGATGTGCCATACTGTTTTCCAGAGTTGATTATCATTTTGCATTTCCACCAGCAATGTAGGACTGTCCCAGTCTCTCCACATCCTCTCCAGCATTTATTTTCCTCTGCATTTTTGAACTTTGCTCTTATTACTATTGTCAGATGATATCTCATTGTTGTTTTGATTTGCATTTCTAGTGGCTAGTGATCATGAAAATTTCTTCATATGTTTGTTGGCTCCCTGACTGTCTTCCTTGGAGAAGTGTCTGTTCATGTCCTGTGCCTATTTTTTAATTGGATTATTTTGTCTTTTTCTTGTAGATATGTTGTAATTTCCTATGGAAATTTGTTCCTTGTCTGATATGTCATTGCAAAAGAAATTTTCCTATTCTGTGTGCCCACGTTTTACTCTTTTGGTGAAATCCTTTATGCACACAAGTTTCTCATTTTTGGAATGTCCCAATCATCTATCTTGTCTTCTTCCTTTTGTGTAATTTTCAAATGTTTTGTAGCTTGTATTTCCTGGATTAGAGCCCTTAAATTTGTCCCTAGGTTTTCACTGATGACCTTTATAATTCTGAGATTCACATTCAGGTCTTGAAGCATGCTGAGCTGGTTTTTGTATACAGTGTGAGATAAAGGTCATGTTTTAGTCTTTTGGATATGTATTTCAAGTTCTGCCAGCACCATCTGTTGAAGAGACTTTGTCTTCCCCACTCAGTATACTATTGGTTAACTTCTAGATTCTCAATTCTTTTCCATTGACCTATGTATCTTTCATTGTACCAGTACCAGGCTGTTTTGATCACTGTAGCAATGTAGTATATTTTGAAATCAGGGAGTGAGAGGCTTCCAACTTTGATCTTTTTCTTAAGCAGTGCTTTGCTTATGCTGGGTCTCTTTACTTTCCATATAAAATTTATAATTTTTTCCGGTCTTCTAAAGAATGTTATTGGAATCTGGAATGGAATTGTGCTATATGTGTAGATTGCTTTGGGTAATGTTGACATTTTCACAATGTTAAGTCTTCGTATCTGGGAGCATGGTATAGTCTTCCATTGTGTAAGTCTCTTTTGGTTTCTTATAGTAGTGTTTTGTAGTTTTCTTTGTATAGGACCTTTGTTTGTCTGGATACAGTTATTCCTAAATATTTCATCCTTTGGGTGGCTATTAAAATGGTATTGCTTTCCTAATTTCCTTTTCAGCATTGTCATTATTAATGTAGAGTAATACAAATGATTTTTGTATGTTGATTTTGTACCCTGCCCCTTTGCATCATCTTAGCAGGGTTTTTGTTTTGTTTTGTTTTGCTTAGACTATGGGGTTTTCTATGTATAGGATCATATCATCTACAAATACAGAGAGTTTTACTTCCTCTTTGCCATTTTGGGTGACTTCAATTTCCCTATCTTTCTTTATAACTCTGGCTAAGACTTCCAAAACATTATTGAATAGGAGTGGTGATAAAGGGCATCCTTGTCTGATACCTGTTCACAAGTTTCTCTCCAGTGAGAGTGATGTTAGCTGTTGGTATTGTATATATGCTCTTAATTATGCTGAGGAATTTCCCTTCAATTCCTACTTTGTTGAGTTTTTTTTTTTTATTTCATTTTTTTATTTTTTATCAGTAATGGATGTTGGATTTTGTCAAATGACTTTTCTGCATCAATCGATATCATCATGTGGTTCTTTTTTTTTTTTTTTTTTTAATAATCTATGTGGTAGACAATAACATTGTGTTTCTAATATTGAACCATACTTGCATCATTTGGTCATGATATATCATTATTTTTTAATGTGTTGTTGAATTCTGTTTGCTAGGATTTTCTTAATAATTTTTGCATCTATGTTCATGAGGGACATTGGTCTATAATTTTCTTTCTTAGTTTTCCTTCCCTCGTTTTGGTATCAGAGGTTATTCTTGCTTCATAGACTGTATTGGGGTGTTTTCCATACTTTCTATGTTCTGGATTTTTTTTTTTTTTGATGTTTTGTTGTGAATTGTGTGATAGTTTACATGGGAGAAGATTAGTTTTACATTCATCCTATCATATATCTTTTCATTGCCATGGTTACAATCCCCTCCATGCATATCAACCAACCATAGGGTATACACTACAGGCCTGTTCCCCGGTTGTCAGCACACAGCCCCTTGCCTTCTTTGGGTCTAAAGTCCCCAACTGCTCCATCTCTCCACGTCATCATCTCTGCCTCCGTCTTAGGCATCACTGCTTCTCTGGGTAGGGTCCCGCTCTCTGCTCTTCTCTCTTGATGGTCACAGAAACCTTCACTCCTAGACTAAAAAAATTAATCACTCCCCTCCTTGCTATAAAACATCTACCTTTACATTTCCAACCCTCACAAGCATTCCTGATAGCAGTTATTCACTATTGTATCACAAGAGACCCATCCAAATTTCATTTCATCAGCTCCACCTAGACAGATTGGATACTACTCAGTGGAGATTCTACTTTATTTCATGCCCTCTGAGTCTATGTTCCCTCTTGAAAGCTTGTAAGCCAGTCACTTCTTGTCTTTGTAGCCCCCCCCCCATTTTGGATAGCCAATGTCTGAGTTGCCCATCACTGTCTACTCTGTATATGAAGGAAGTGGGAATGAATCTTGCTGTAAGGATTTGTTCCCTCTTTTGAGCTACTGCATCCATAAGTGTAGATCAAGTTCATCAGATTATACTTTTTTTCCTCTTTCTTCTTCTTCTGGTTGAGCTCTGATCATCCAGTCATTGAAGCCAGGTCAAGTGGGCATTATCTGCAAGTGTGGGTGTTCTTGTGCATATGCCCTCTCTTCTTATCAGCTGGATGCTTTACTCTCCACTCTAGTCCTCTGTGGCTATGTCACTGACACTGGGTCCAAGAGTCCCCAGGTCTTGCCAAACTGCTGGCCAACCAGGTCTCCACCCAGGTTCACAGGAGTCTAGTGAACATTGTAGGGCTTAGCTTGCAGCTTTATTGCTTTTTTTCCCTCACTTTCCCTTATCGGTGACGAGCCTGGTCACCATATTCTGGAATAATTTGAGTAGAATTAGTGACAGCTCTTCCCTGAATGTTTGTTAAAACTCACCAGTAAAGCCATCTGTAGCAGGACATTTTTGGTTGGGTGTTTTTTTGATGACCTAATAAAATTTTTCCTTTGTTATATATTTGTTCAAATTTTCTGTTTTGTGTAAGTTAAGTAGGTCATGGTTTTCTAAAAAATGTACACATCTCCTTTATGTTTTCAAATTTATTGGAGTACAACTCTTCATAATAGTCTGTCATTATCCCTGTTGTTTCTATTGGTTCTTTTGTGACATCAACTATATTGTTTATATGCATGCTATTTTTGTCTTCTCCCTCTTTTCTTTTGTTAGGTTTGCAAGTGCTTTGTTGATTTTATTATTTCAAAGAACCAGCTTCTTATCCAGTTTTGAGGTCTGTCCTTCCTGGGGTTCATTGAGTGTCTTTATTGCTTATCTTTTAGCTTTTCAGAATGTTAGAGAAATTTTCTTCCAGAATCTCTTCAACTATCTCCTCTGTGGACTTGTGTGATTCTTCCTGTTCCAGAATGCCGATAATTCTTGTTATACCTCATCATATAACATGTATCTTAGACCTTCTTCAGATTTTTTAGTCTTTTTTTCCTGCTTGGTCTTCTATTTTAGTAGTATTGAAAGGTTTGTCTTCCAGCTCACTAATTCTGGCTTCCATCTCTTTAATTCTACTCCTTTGTACTTTCAGTGTTTTGTCCATTTCTGATATCCTTTTATTATTCCTTTGGAACTCTTTTTGTTGGTTTTGCATTGTTTTCAACGCTATATCTATCATATTTAATTGTTCCTGTAGTACTCTCCTTACTTCTACCTTATTTTTCTCAACTCCTCTGTAAAGTGTTGTGATACATTTTATTATCATTTTTATGAATTCCTTCTCAGGCAGTTACAAAGCCTGTCCTACTTCTAAAATGAAATCAAGGTCTACTTCCAGCTCATTTGTCTCCGTTACTTTATCTTGTTTCTGGACATGTCCAGAGATGATCATTTCTTGGACATATTCAGTAGTTGGTTGTACCTTAATATTTAGATGAATGTATGTTTCATATTTTATTATGCTTTCTGATTATCTCCATGTAGATGTGATTAAAAGATGGGCTTCCCTTTTCACTCTTCTTATTTTTTAACTTAGGGTAACTGCCACAGGCGTTGGCTGCCTACCTGGTGTATGGCAGCTGGTATTGGTTCTTTCCTCGATGGTGGGAATTTAAAGGGTGTGATTGTAGCTTGACTATATGACCACAATTGCAGAATTTTCTTGTGTAATGTAGGGAGATAAAGAGCACCCTAAGGTAAAGAAGGGAGACCTGGTGTGGTGTTGTGGGCTAATGTGTCAGACTGCAAATTGTTTGAACTGCAAGGTAAGTGGTTCAAGCTCACCAGCTGTTTCTTGTAAACCCTATACAGGGTTGTTATGGGTCGCAATTGACTCAATGGCACATAATAACAACAACAAGGTAAAGAAGGGACCAGAAATGACAACAGCAACAGAAAAAAACACAGATTGGAAATTGCAGTCTAAAACCTTGAAATTAGAGGAGAGAGAAAAAAGAAAGAAATTATGTAAACAAATATGAGTATGACTTTAGTGTCCCTGTCTCATCTTCTTGCCTTCAAGGCTGACTGAGAAATTTCAAGATACTCCTATTGGTTGCTATGACATAACTCACGATTTAATTTTTGTCCTATTTCTTTTTTTAGTGTGTCCCTCTACAACTTCATAACCCTGTTTAGGACTTTTTCCTAGTGATCAACAATTTAGGGCTTGATGTGACCATTTTGTGATGTTGTTTGTTTGTTTGTGTTCATTCCATTCATTTATTGAATTACTGTAATGTGCAAGGATTTGGCAAGGCAATCTTGAGTCCTAAATTAACTAAGACTGTCTCATAATACACTCATATATAATCCTGTCATCTTGAAAAGTTCCCCTTTTGTCATGATTTGTGTCTCTTTATCATTTTTCAATTCCTTTATTTTAAAAAGCTTTACTGTGAATTGAGTGAAGGTTTACAGAGCAGATAATCAGTTTTACATCAAAAAATTATACACTTCATTTCATATTACCAATTGTAATCCTCATTTGTTTCCATTCTGCTTTCTTTCCCAATTCTCTTGAACTTGACCATGGGTAATCACTGCCCCTTTGATCTATAATGGTTGGCCATTATATGATATGCATACCTATACCTCACTGGTGTTATTCTCTCCCCTCTATGCCTATCTCTTGATGACTGATAATTGAGGCATAGGAGTGAGTTCAGTCCCAGCACTGAAGGGTGACCAAGGGTCACAGTCTCAGGATTCCACCAGTCTCTAGCTGAACAGTTGTCTTAACTTTAAATGCAATTTTGACTTTAATATGCCATCCTTGCTGTCTTGATTATTTACATTTGCCTTATGTCTATTTTTCCCTACCCTTTATCTTCATTTGTTTATCTCTTTAAGCATATTCCTTGTTATTTTTGTTGTTAGATGTCATCAAGTTGGTTCTGATTCATAAAAACCTTATGCCAAACATAACAAAACACTGCCCACCACGGCAGCATCCTCACATGTTTGACCCCATTGTTGCTGCTGCTGTGTCAATCCATTTTGTTCAGGGTCTCTCTCTTTTTAATTGACTCTCCACTTTACCAGGCATTATGTTCCTATTCAGGTGGTGGTTCCTCTGACAGCAAAGAACAATATATGAAGTCTCACCATTCTCAGTTCTTGCAGGACAATTTTTTTGTTTGTTTGTTTTTTGTCAGTCCATGGAATTTTCAGTATTCTTCTTCAACTATACTTCAATGCCATTTGATCTTAAATGAAAACTGTTACTTTAAATTTTGAGCAGATCTGTGTTCATGCAAAGTAGAATCCTCTGGGTGTCTGGAGGTCAAGCAGGTGGTACCCACTCACTCAGGCTCCCCCTCTAGTCACCAGAATTGAAGTGTGTAGACAGTGAGGGACCAATGAACAGATCCCCAAAAATAAGAATGTCCACACATTTATCACTGAGGATTGGTCAGGAGTCAGGCATCTGTTGTGGCTCTGATCCTTCCCCAACTCCATCTCACACAAGATGGCTACTCCAGGAACCGCTGAGGCCAAAGGATCTGCAAGCACTGGATTTCTTGCTGCTGCCTCAAATTCCACTGGCTGTAAGCCTTCAAACTTTCTAAATATTTCTTTATATGTGGTTCCGAGTTCTAGGACCATTCCCTGAACCTGCTTCATCTAGTAGTCTGTGTTATTGCTTACGAAGATCCTCCCTGCATATCTCCCTGATCTGCCATCAAGTTCTGTCTCAAAAAATGCTCTTTAGAAATGATGGTTGCCAGACTTCATCTCAAGTACGTTGGATATGCTATCAGGCGGGACCCGTCCCTGGAAAAGTACATCATGCTTAGCAAAATAGTAGGTCAGAGAAAAGAAGAAGCCCTCCAAAAAGATGTAATGTACTGTGGTGGCAAAAAAATGCATTCAAACTTAACAATGATGTTTTGTTATGTTGTGAATATTGTTGTTGTTAAGTGCCATCTAGTCGGTTCCGACCCATAACGACCCTGTATAGGGTTTCCAAGAAGCACCTGGCAAGCTTGAACCATTGACCTTACAGTTCAAATGGTTTTGAAGCATTAACCCACAACACCACCCTTGGACTGTTGTACATAGGGTCCCTGTAAGTCCAAGGTGATTAAAAAGCACCTAACAATATAGAAATAATTAGTTCATTGTACTGATGGACCACAAGAAGATTAGTTACCATGACATGCAAAGTAGAAAAACTAGATAGTTCCAGCTACCACTTTCAACATTTCTGAAAGGAATCATGTTAGGTGTTTTGAAATAGAGTGTAACAAAATTGTGGAGCAAACATTAAACTCAGATAGAGACTAGTAGAACCCCTGAGACTATACTATGATCCTCATCCCCCTTCAGTTTCTGACATGACCTTACTCCTATGGCTGTTTCAGCTAAATTATAGATGAGTCTATATGTGTTACCACAATATTAGTGAGGTGTGACCACCTTACAAAAATCAACCACTTAAGACCAAATGGAAGCTATTACCCAAGGAAAAATTTTAAAAAGGTTAGGAATCAACGAAGACTAGAAACAGGAGACACTGGGAGAAGGTGAAAAAGGTGATGTTACACTGTGGGAATTGCTATCAATGACATGACACAAAATGTGTATGAAATGGTAAATGGAAAACTCATCTGCTATGTAAACATTCATCCAATTAATAATAGAAATATTTTTAAAAGGCAAATTATTTTCTTAATTTGTGGGATATAGTTTTTGTTGTTGTTGTTGTTGTTTTGTTTTTTTAAGATGCTACATAGGAAAAAAGGATTGGATATATTTTTTATGGCATAAGATTAACTCACAGTTCAGCTGTGCTGAGCCCTGATGAATCATCAACATAGTTCTCCCTAAGCAACCATCTCCCCACCCACATGATAGTTTCCCCTTATAGCAATTGGGTGTCTGAGCTGTTTCTCCTGATTTCAGGCTAGGGCATGTATTGTGGGTGATGACTGGAAGGGAGGGGGAAGATCCAGAGGTTTATCTCTTAAGACCATTACATGGTCATGGAGTTGACTGTCATCACGAAGATCTCCCCTTTACACAACATTGTTTTATTAATGTGTGTATGTGTGCTTACGTGCCCACTCACAGAGATATATAACTAAAGGCAGACAGATAGCCATTATAACTTGATATCTGATGAGATAGCAGATTAATTAATCAATTGATTATCCTTCCCATGTGATGTCTGCAACATGATGTGGCCAATGATGACACCAGTGATGAAAAAGAGGACTCTCTGTATGAACTGTCAGGTGCTGAGGCCCTCCTCCTTCTGGTATGTGGGGAACTCAAACACAGGGCTGTTGCTCTATACTGTTTTCATCATCAAAAGACCATCTTCATCCTTGAAGTGTGTGCTCTCCCCCCAAAGCCTCTGAACATCTCTTTGAAGCTGTTTACATTCTTCAGTCACCCACTTATCTTAAGTGTCATCCAAAAATTAGCTCAGAAATATAGGTATTTTTGGAGATTTTTCTTTGATGCAGCTGTGAGTATAATTTTCTTTCTTTCTATATCATGTGGTTTATGCTTTTCTGCTGGCAATTCAATCATACATGTATGAATTGAATCCATGAAGGTTTCCAGTTTTGCCGTCTTCTATACTGCTTCTTTGGAAGTGCAGTGCCTCAGTGCAATAAGCACTGGACTATGAATCAAAAGGTCTGTGTCTCCATTCCACCTGCAGCTCTGTGGAAGAAAGACAAGACTTTATACTCCTGCAAAGATTTAAAGCCTTTACAGGGAAACTGTAATTTAAAACTGACTTAAAGGTACATAACAACAATAACATCTTGCTTCCATATTAAAAGAATCCATTTGTGTAAACATAGAGGAAACACTGAATCATCACAGATATATTCATGGATCCCCTGGCATAGATGACACACTGTTGGAACATACACAGTACCTATATGATGCCCTGGTCTTTGCCTTAAAATACACATTTCAGTCTGCCATGTTGCTCGACTTTAACTTGGTGGTGACAAGTTAGGTAAAGGGTTATCAGAATTTGAGCTCCTGCTGCAGCTCTAGGCTCAGGAACTGGTTTACCTTGTCCACATTCCTAGGTGATGGTGCACCTTCTAAGGGGAGACCCTTAGGATGTCTCCTGAGGAGGGAAATTTGGACACTGAATCCCACATTTCAAAAATGTATATCTGGGGGAGGGGAGTTGTGTATAGGAGGCAGGGCAGGGTGCTGAGGGGAAAGGTGGCATACTAGGTTCAGGCATGAGGATACTTTCTCTACTGAGACTATGCCATGAGGTTCCTTGTTGCTCTATACTGTCTTCATCATCAAAAGACCATCTTCATCCTTGAAGTGTGTGCTCTTTGCACCTGTAGTGGAATCATTTTTATGCATGCCTCTGTTCCTTCCACATCCTTTGCATCTTCAACTGTTCTCTGAGGTCCTGTGTGCTCCACCTAGTGCAGCCAGAGTACATGGCACATGTACACAACACTCTATAAGGCAGTGCAGGCACTCTTACCTTCAGACATATGTTCTGTGCACGTGCTGATTCATAGAGCACCAGACCAAAAGATGGATCATAGCAATAGGTCCAACAGTGTATGCTCAGAGTTTGCCGGAGTTGGCAAAAGAAATGGACACTCAGTACTTGACTCTCATTCCAAACCCAAAACCCGAATGCTTTTGTTAGAATTTAGTCTTAATCTAGAGCCAACACTCAAAACTGCATTGATTGGAAATTTCCTGTCCAGGCTAGTCCTCTGGCCTCAGCCCCCTGCCCTTGGAGCCAAGGTGCTTCCAAGGGGGTCCCAACTACCTGCAGGCATCATAGCACTCCCATTGGTTTCCCTGCACAATCTGCAGCCCCCAGTTGTGCCTGCTGCTGCCAGAAAAAAAGAATCTCAAGAAATCCCAGAAGAATCAAATCATTCTTCACCAGCATATTGTCTGCTCCCCTTGGAGAGGAAAGCCCATGATCCTACAGATGCTGTGTACCTTCCTGGAGCCATCTCCTACAGATGGTGATATGGCCTCAGAGGAACCCCAACTCCAAGGTTTCTCATAGCTCAGCCAGTAGAGTGAGCAAACAGATTATCCCCTTGGCACAAAACTAGGTAGTTACCTCTCGGTGTTCCTCAACACCCAAGTATGCCCTAGAAATTTAAGCAGAAAAGCCTGTATGGAAGGTCATTGGAGACATTGAGACGAATATGGAGAAGCAGGGGCAAGATCCCTTAGAGAGGGAGGGAAGTCAGAAAAGGGGCCCAGATGGCACAGGGAAAGAATGGACAACATTTGAGCCCCTGGTGTTCACGGCAGTAAATCTTCCTTCCTTGCTACACCTGGATTTCTGAAGACAATTGAAAGATATCTGTAGACAATTCTTTCAAGAATTTTCCCCTAAAGTCTTAATTGGATACACCATGCTGACACTAAAAGGGCTGGGCAGCGATGCTGCCTTCTTTACTGGATATAATTGGACCTTTGCAGATACAATCATCACAAATAATTCATTATGAATGGAAATCCTGCAGTTTTGCACAGGAGCACTCTACTACCCTCTTCTCCAAATTCCAGCAGCCATTGGGCATCAGAGAATTATGGCCACAGTATAACCAGTCTCATGGTTTTCTTTGGAGTGGGTATGTGTTTCTTGAGAAAATCTCAGGACAGTCTTCAACCCAAACACAGAGGCTAATACTACAAATCTCCACACCTACATAATTACACACGCCCCACAGGAACTTCCTTATGCCTCCTTTCATTTGTTAACTAGTCAATGGGCATTCAAACACTTTATTATCAGTGATGGATACATACAAATTACCTCACATTTTACCCATTCTCCCTACCAATTCAAATTTTCAATTATGTCCCTATATACTCATAGCTAGAGATCTATTGGGACACAGATCCTAATGGTAACCAGAATTTTTACCAGAGTTCTTTAATATTATGTTAATGATACTGATTCAAACATCTACAATATTGTCAGCAGTAGCATGACCCCAGCTTCATTAATTGGCTCCCTTAGTCCCTACTAGGCAATATATATTGGTTTTATTACTATGGGAAACTATATCTTAATATCTATTAAATCTGAATAAAATCATGTCCTGAGAACTGGCAATTTCCTCTTGTATATTTCCTATCAAAATGCATTTGTGTTGTTGTTGCTGTTAAGTTCTGACTCATGGTGATCCTATATGACAGAGTAGAACAGCTCTCAAAGAGTTTCTGATTGTTTGGAAGTTTATAAAAAGTAAACTGCTTCATTTTTGTATCATAGAGCACCTAATTGGCTGTCAACAAACAATCTTTTAGTTTGCACACATATGCAGAAACCACTGTTCCACCTGTGAACCCTATAGGGTGAATATCATTATCTACATTTTACAGATGAAGATTTATGGTCCAGAGAGGTGAAATTCCATGTCTATATTTATGCTAATATATACCAGATACTGTACCCAAATGCATTTGTGAGACATAGAGTCTTACTGACACAGAAATATTTCCTGGCTATATACCCACTGGTCTCCTGGTGTGGTGCTGCGACTTAATACACCAGACTGCAAATCCGTTTGAACAACAAGGTCGGCAGTTCAAGCTCACCTGCTGCTCCTGGGAAACCTTATACAGGGTCTCTATAGGTCTGAACTGACTCAATGGCACTTCACAACAACAACAATATCCATTGCAATGCTCAGTGCATGACTGAGAGATATTTCCAACCTCTTGCGGTCTTAGTTCCTCCTTTCTCAAGTTGGAAGAGAAATTCCACTCTCCATTATTCAAAGCATAAGGAGATTTTTTTGTTTGTTTATTTATGTGAAAGGGCACATTCCTGTCTGCAGACCAAACACTATCATTCCCACCAACCAGGATTGGAGTTCTGTTCAGCATATATCCTTTTACAGTATGACCTACTCACTGCCTCTTAATATACTTTGAAGGTCATAGAGCAGGATTTCTCCTACTCGTCCTTCTTCTTTCTTTAAA
>NW_006408877.1:407084-440620 GCF_000296735.1 Chrysochloris asiatica
TGTACAACTCATACATCTTTTTTTCCTATGGTTGACTGTAATCCCAACAATGTAACATCACTTATCCCACCACTTCACTTGTGTTTCCTGTTTCCATTCCTCCTTCTTTTGTAACCCTTCTGATCCCTGTTCTTGGGTAAATGTTGCCTTTTTCATCTCAATGTTTGATAAGTTTAAAGGATGCATACCTCACTAGTGCTATTATTCCGCTCATAGAAGCAGGGATTACTTGCCAGTAAATTGATCTGACCCATAGATTATTTGCCAGATCAATTGGGTTTTGTTCATGTCCAAATTTGTAGTGTGATAGACTGATTCCACCAGTCTATCTGATCAATAAGCCTGATACTTTTCTTCATGCGTTTGGATTTTATTCCATATTTTTCCTCCATTCTTCCTAAGACTACTTAATATGAGCACTTTCAGGACTATTGCTAGTGGTTAGATGGAACCATCTATTTCTGGTCTAAACGTTGTAGAAACTGAAGCTTGTGCAGCCCTATAATCCTTTGGAAAAATTAACTCTATTCTCTTATGTGAGACCAATTCAGTTCCTATTCATAATGATCCAATGTATAATAAAATGAAAAACAATTGTTTTATATTTCTGCGCATTGTTACAACCACTGGACCAATTGTGAACAGATCATCAATTGCTCATATTCAAATTCAAGCTTAAGTTGACAAAATTAAAATAGGTTCAAGACAGCCAAAATACGACTTTGAGTGTATCAAAATCTAATTTAGAGAACATTTCAAGAACAGATTTGATACATTAGACACTAATGACCAAAGACCAGAAATGTTGTGGAATGACATCTAGAATATCATATGAGAAATTTTAAAAAGTCATTTAAAAAACTGGAAAGAGGGAAAAAGGGGGAAATTGATACCTGAAAAATTCTGAAACTTGCTCTTGAATATGGTTATTGTTCTTTATTCCCATCAAGCTGGCTTAGATTTATAGGGAACCTGAATAGTGTTGTGGAACTTTTACAATCTTTTCTGGGGCCTAAAGCCTCATCTTTATGCATAGAGCAGAAAGCAGAAATTGTCAACCTCATGGTTCACAGTCCCATGCCTATCCCACAGAGAAACGATGAAGCAAAAGAATCTAACAGAACATTTCAAAGCGCAACTCTAGGAATAAAATTAAGTGCTATACTGAAATGTGTAAAAACTTGATGGTAGAAAAATCAAAAGGGAATGACATGTTCAGAATTTCTCTAGTTTAAAGAACTGAGGAAAAACTTAAGCATCATATCACTGAAGGATTCTGAGACCTGCTGTGGTGCTATAAGGTAAGCACTGGATTGCAAAGTCAGTTTGAACCACAAAGTCAGTGATTCACATACACCAGCCAGTCCTTATAAACCCTACATAGGTTGCTATGAGTTGGAACAAAGTTGATGGCATTTAACAACAGCATTGAGAAAATATGTACCAAAAAGAAATGATCAATGTTCAATTATTTCAAAAGATAGCATATGATCAAGAACTGATTGTATTGAAAGAAGTCCAACTAGCATTGAAGACATTAGCTTTAGTGGTTGGTGCATAAATGTGAATAATAGCAGCATTAACTGGTTTTCCCTGTAAGCATATGGGAATTATCCTATCACTGGCAACATTATACTGCAAGATAGATTTTGAAATGTTCTTTTTGATGATGAATGTGATGACATTCCTCTTCAATTTTTATTCCTGATACAGTAAAGCATGTGATTTTCAGATTCAAAATGGCCAATACCAGTCCATTTCTGCTCATGAATGCCTAAGATTTTGATGTTTATGCATTCCATTTCATTTTTGACAACTTCCAGTTTTCCTAGATTCATATTTTGTACATTCCATGTTCCAATCATTAATGGATGTTTGCAGCTGTTGTTCCTCATTTTGAGTAGTGCCCCATCAGCAAATGAAGGTTCCTAAGGTTTTAAACCCTTTACGTAGCATGCTCAACTCTACATTAAGGAGGCTGCTCTTCTCTGTTCATATTTTGAGTGAATTCCAACCTGAGGGACTCATCTTTTGGCAATATATCTGACAATATTCTGGTGCACTTCATCATGTTTCAAAAGTCAATGTTCTGATGTTGTGTGACAGTGATTCACTCCTTTGTCACATTGTGGTGGTTTGTGTTTTACTGTGATGCTGAAAGCTATGCCACAAGATATTTGAATGCCAGCAGGGTCAATCATGGTAGACAGGGTTTAGATGAGTTAGTAGACAAAGAGATACTCAGAAGGAGAGGAAGACTACTTCTGAATACTCAGCCACTGAATTGTTGTTGCTGTTAAGTGCCAATGAGCCCATTCTGATCCATAGCGAAACTGCATATGGTGTCCTAAGAGTGGTTGGTTAGCATGAACTGCCAACTTTGTAGTTCAAACTGACTCTGTAGTTCAGCCTATTAATCCACAGCTCTACACCAGGACTCCTAAGCCACTGAATACCTAATGAATAGTTAGTTTATTCCCATAGATTTGGGAGTCTTGAATTTTTAGAAATCAGTTTGATTCCTTTGTGTTCACTCTGGTGAGGCCCCACATATATAGTCATGTTATGCTTTTGAAAAACATCTGTAATGGAGAAGTCATTAGTCTAGAAAAAAAGTCTCTTATGGGCTCTCCAGCTTTTCTATCACTAGTGCCATATTTTCCAACTATGAATCCTTCTTTGCTTCAAACTTGCAAATTTTAATCACCAGTAATTATCTTGAAAGCATTTTAGATCAATTTCAGACTCAAGATGGGGGTAGTATTATTCAATGTTATTATCATTGGCATTAGTGATTGGTGAGTAATTTTGAATAATTGTGGTATTACCTGGGTTTCTTTGCAGTTGTATGGATATTATCTTATGGCAGACAGCATTGTACTTCAAAATGGATCTTGAAATGGTCTTCAATTTGTCATCCCTGACATAATTATCTGTCTGATTGGCAGATTCAAAATTGTCAACACCAGGTAATTTCAGCTCACAAATATCTATGTTATTGATCTTTTTGTATTACATTTCATTTTTTATGATTCCTAATTTTTCTAGATTCATACTTCATACAATCCACTTTCTAAATATTAATGGTTATTTTATTAATGTTTCTTTTCATTTTGAGATGTGCTCCATCAGAAAATGGAAGTCCCTAAAACATTCTTCTATCCATGTCATCGAGGTCAACTCTTATTTTGAGGAAGCAGCTTTTTTTCATTGTGAGGCCATTCCACCTTATGGAATTAGCTTCCAGCACAATAGCTGACGATGTTCCACTGCTATTCATGAGGTCTTCAGTAACAAACCATTCAGACATAGTCCAATACTCCTTCTCCCTAGTGTAAAAGTTCCACTGAAGCCTGCCCACCATGGGTGTAATAGGGTTTAGTGTCAACTTGACTAGGTCAGGTTCTCCAGTGAGTTAACAGTAAAGATGTGCTTCCTCCCATGGTGACATTAGTATGATTGAGTATGAGCAGTCAATCAATTGAAAGGATGTCTCCTTGAGGGTGTGGCCTGCTGCCAATATAATAGATACCCAGGGTAAGTTTTCTCTCATTCTTCCTGTGGGAACCTACGACTACAATTGTAAACTATTTCCTTCATAATAAAGTTCTACTTATAAATACACATTTATATGTTTTACTGATTTGCTTCTCTAGAAAATCTGGCCTAAGACAATTGGTGAAAGTATTCTATCAGTAGTCCCTGAAAAATGTGATTAGTTCCTTTTCCACAATGAACAATCACACTTGTAAAAGGTCATAGATCCTTTTTGTGAAGGCAATGTGAAAGACCAGAAGTATGAATTTTGTGTGGTATTTGGGGTCCTTCATGAAGACAACACAGCCTCCCCTTCAATCAAGGAGTTGTGGCTCTAGTCTGGGAATTTATTAAGGGTCCATGTGTCTCTATTCTAGTGATACAAGTTAAATTGTCATTTAATTGACCTTGAATTCTTATGCTTGTACAGATCAAGTAACTATATAGTAGCTTTGCCATCAATTTCAGCTATCTCTTAGGCAGGACACCCTACCTAAGAAGATATCCCCTAAGTCCATCCAAGTCAGACAATTGTGATTACAACTTTGGCTGTGCTATTACAGTTAAAATGACCACCTAATTATTATCAGTTAAGTTCTGCTACTTAACCCTTATCTTCATGGAGTCAAATCAGTTTGTTTGTTTTTTTTTTTTTCAAATTCAATTAAGACGTGTTCTATTGTCAAATCTGACTTTAAGAAACCAGCAGTCACAGTGGTCTTGAAGGATATTGGATCCCCCTTTACAAATATGTTCCTCATCACAGAACTGCAATAATATTTATGTTCTCTGGGCACTCATTGTGTGGATCAATGGGTTTATACTAATGAATCCAATCTAACATGTCAGTTTTCCAAAGTCTTTGCATATTTCTTCTAGAGTGGAGGAACACTGATGTAAGTAAGCCTATGATGACCATTGGACATGAGATTGATATTTGATATCACTGATTTCATTTTTTTCTATTGTTCCAAGTTATTTTAATGTATACATTCTTTAAAAAACAAAACTCTTTTATTGTGAATTGATCAAAGATTTAGAGAGTAGATCAATTTTCCATTTCATAGTTCATATCTATTTGGTTTCAACTCATTGATTGTAATCCACACAATGTAATATCACTTATTGCACTTTCTTCCTGTGCTTCCATACCTCCTTCTTTCCTAAATTCCCTGAAATTGGTTTTGGGGTAATTGCTGCTCTCTAGATCTCACATGGTTAATTACTCAAATGTGCATATTTCCCTAGTGGTATGGGTAAGCTTCTAAACCTTTCTATTATTTGTCTGAAAATAAGCCATGGTGTTGAGTTCATTTCCAAACCTAAAGGGTAACTAAGAGTCCTAGTCTCAAGGGTCCCACCAGTCCCAAGATGACTAGCAGTCCTTGTCATTTTTCTGATTTTGAGTTTTGTTCCACATTTTTCTCCCACTCTATCTAGGACCTTCTAATTGTGATTTCTTTTAAAGCAGTTGGTAGTGACAGCCAGGTTCTATCTACTTCTCTCTGTGTCCTTGAGGAGGCTGATAGTCATGTGGTTCCTTACTCCATTGGACTAATCGTTTCTATTTGTGTTTGAGTTTCTTCACTCTTCTTTCCTCCAAGCAGGAAGAGGTCAGTATTTTTACCTTACAACAGTGGGTTTTTTTTGTTTGTTTGTTTGTTGTTTTTTTGTTTTTTTGTCTTTTTAAAAAACACACAAAAGTATCTGCTGAGACTACTTATGTACAACCAAACACTCATGGGTTTTGTTTCTCTGGTTTGGAGATGTAGGTCCATGATTTCATGTGGCATCCCTGTCTTGTGGCTTAGTGCTTCTCTTCTTCCTCTTAATTTTTTGGGTAATGCCTGAGTTCTTTAAAGCTTGCCATTGGTTATCCAAGTCACAACAGTTACTCTTCTTTCACTTGGAGAAACAGTGCAAGGGATGTCAGGTAGTGCAAGGAAGGAAGGGATGTCAGGAATGGGAGAGGGATTTGGAATGTGTGTGTCTAATTGCCTCCTTTGCTATGAGAGCTGAATAACTGCAGGTGTCCATCTTCTATGACTGATCATTTTGATCAAATGTCCATCACAGGATCCTATCATTAGGGGGAAACTGCAGAACAGAACTTAAAATTATCATAGATTCTTGAATTTCTGAAGTCATGGAGGGTGAATGAACCCCTGAAACTATTGCTAGGAGATAATCTTTAAACCTCAGCCAATGGCCTCTTAAAACTGAATAATGTTTTTGTTGTTGTGGTTGTTAAGTGAAGTTGAATTGGTTCCGACTCATAGCGACCCTGTTTAGAGTTTCCAATGAGAGACTTGAGAGTTTGAACCACTGTCCTACAGTTCAAAACTGACCTTGCAGTCTAGTGCTTTAACCCACACCACCATTCCAGGACTAAACAATAGTTTAGTTTATCTCAAGAAAAAAGTCTACCTTAAGCATTAGGCTCTTTTGAGCAATATCTGCAGTGAATTTATAATCGCAACCTTGTGCTTACTGTTCAGCAAATTCAAGATTTGTCTTTTGGCACTTTCTGGAATTAAAGAATTATGTATTTGAAACATATATTTTTAATCCCAGTTTGGCTAAATCCATTTATGCAGAACTCACAGATTGGGAGCATCGGAAAGATATGTATATTTTTAACTCATTCATTTATATCTCCTAGAGAAATATGGGGAGACCTACTGTGCTGCTCTTGGATAAGCACTGCAACAAAAGTTGGTTTGAACCTCAAAATCAGTGGTTCAAACTTATCAGATACTCTTCAGAAATACAGAGTTTCTGTAAGTGAAAACTGACTTGAGATGACTCAATAAAAACAACAATTTCTCATGAGTGGTGTTAGGATTGTTTTTAGCGATTGTTCTGAGGATAACAAACAAATATCAGATATTTCTCTCTAATTAGCACATATTTTACCATTTACAGCACATTGTAAAAGTCTCACAGTCACAAATTTCTTATACCTTTACCTGTTTTCATAGATATTATCACATATATGAAATGACCAACATGTATATTAACTGTTTTGACTGAGACATACACTAATACATTGTAATTGTTGTTGATGTTGGATTCCATCACGATTAATTGAGTTTTCTTGGTTGTAATTTATAAGGAAGACAAATTCAAGGTCTGCTTACCTAGGAGCAGTTGGGTTTGAACCACCAACATTTATGTTAACAGCTAAGCACTTAATAATTACACCATTTTGCCTCTAGGGATCCTTTATAAATCCTGTAACTAAATATGAATTTCTAAACCTAAAACCATATCCTCATAAAAATAGATAAATATAAAATACACTGAAAATTCTGATTTCTAACTCAAATAGCTGAAATATAAATTATGAAAATGAAAAAAAAAACATGATCAATAAAAGCAGTAGGAAACACATTTATTTCATGACTAGGAAAAGTAAATAAAAATAAAAATACAATAGCAAATAATAATCAATAAATATGAATATTTGGACAACTGAAGCATCTTAGAGATGAGGCTCAGTTGTTAAGGACCCAGTCTGCCATGTAATCAAGTGCAGAATCTGCAACACAAACACAGAGTCAGAATGAATGTGGAGGTTCCTACAAGTGCAGACATGGTAGGCTGTGGGAGTCAGAAAGGCTCCTTACACCCTGGAAAGGCAACTTGGAATTATCTTATTCCGAATGGCCATGTGACTGGACATGCAGGCCTGTTTACTGCTTTCTGATGGTAAACATAGATGATGGCCTTGCTTATAAACAAAGTATCTATAAATGACCCACAAAATGATACAGACTGAGATATCAGTGGTGTAGCCATTTATGAAAATACAGCACAATGATAAAGACTGTAGTATCCTGGATGAAAGAGCAGACCAACACCTGAGGTAATTGGGTGGCTTGATGGACCAAGTGTTGAAGTGGTGACCCCACCCACAACTCCACCCCTACATCAATATAATTTAATCTTGGGATTTTCATATTAGACATAGACAGTTTCTTGGAATGTTTCCCTGTGCTCCTAATAATCATTTTCCATTTTAATACCATCAGAAAAACAAGTCTATAACTGTTAAATGAAAAAAAAATAATAATAAAGTAATTATGTTGTGGTAATGAAACAGCAGAAACATTGAGTATATTCCATCATAAAGAGGTTAAAAAAGTGACTGCTTATATATATATATATATATATTGTTGTTATGTGCTGTCAAGTCAATTCTAACTCATAGCAAACCTGTAGAGGGTTGCCAAAGAGGAGCTGATGAGCTTAAACTGCAGACCTTGCAGTCCAGTGCATTACCCTACAGTGCCACACTAGGACTCCTTTATATAGGTGTGTGTGTGTGTGTGTGTGTGTGTGTGTGTGTGTGTTTTAAAGCTAATTCTATTCATTTTGTTACAAATTTAAAAATAAGTAAAAGGATCATAGGTAATTTAAAGTCCTACTTCCTTAATTTATCCCACATCAGCATTGAATTGACTTTGTTTCAGATTTGTGTGTGTGTGTTAATTTTTAACACATCTGTGACATTGTAGGATCATCACTGGACTCTGACCACAAGGTAGGGAGTTTTAACTTACAATCTGCTCCTTGGAAACCCTATACAAAGTCATTATGCATCAGAACCAACTTAATAGCACTTAACAAACAAGAACATAAAAATCTACAGAACTTCACAGTAACAAATGGTGCAATAGCATGACCCATGATTTTGACAGGGCTCTCCTGAAGCTGAGGTTCCTGAGAATTTGGCATACCCCTGTCAGACTGGAATTCTAGGGGGCCCTTATTGAAGACAGTGGCAAACACATTCCCACAGAGAGGCAGAGCAGAACCAGATGAGCTATGCTGCATCCACTTGAATGTGTCTGGATCTCTCACCTCCATCTCAAGTACCTGGAACTAAGGAAATCAGGGCACTGCATAGAATCTCCCTAATGTCTTAGTAGGAAACTCCATGCTGACCCTAAGAGGATTAGAGGCTACTTTAACTGGTATAATGGACACAATTGAACAACTGCAGGTACAACCATAACAAATAATTCATTATGAATGAAATTCCTGCTGTTTTGTACTTGACCATTCTACTGTACCAGTCTCCAAATTCCAGAAGCCATTGGGCATCTCAGCATTAAGGCTAAAGCCCTAAACAACCTCCTGGTTATCTATGGAGTGGGTATGTGTTTCTTGGGATAATCTCAGGACTATCTTTACCTACCCAAACTCACTATTATAGTCCAATCTTCTCTTTCATACATGTAGTCTGTATTTGGGATATTAATGTTCTTAGCTGTGTTTCCTTCCCTAAAGTACAAAAATGAAAGTTAGGGAAGCAATGGACCACATGGAATTTTATTTGCCTTTCCATTCTTATCCTACCCATTCCAAACTCAGTTTTCTGCCACCAGTCTCTGGTGTTATACATTCTCCGTGTTCTGGTAACTCATACTCCTCCTGGGAAGCATTAGAAAGTTAGATGGAAGAGAGAAAAAATTCAAGTCCAAGAATCACAACTGCAGGAACACACGTCTGTGGGGAGCCCTCGGGACAGGACCTAGCTTCCCTGTTACCCCTACTACAGGGTGCTGTCCAGTGTTTCAAATTCCAGCGCAGCTCCATCATTGGCTAGTAAGGATTGTTCATCTTGATTTATTGGTGCAGACTGGGGTTTAGAAACCAGGGTAATGCTAAGAAAGTCGGGGCAGTGGATTGGAGAGAGATTTCATGGACACTGAACCTATGAGTCCTTCAATTGCCTATATGAAATCAGTTATATGACAGTTTATGAATGCGAGGGAGATTAAGAAAGAGGATAAAAAGTAAACAAGGAAAGAATTTACATGCAAAGCTTCTGTTGCCCACCTCTTCAGACTCCATCAAATTGGACTCTGACTGAACCAGTGTAGACAAGCTGGTGTGACCTTGGGTAAGGAAAGGGAGCGTTAAAGAGTTGAGCTGAGAACATGTATCTGACCACCAGAACCAAATCTATCCTCAGCATTACTCTACTTTCCTAGAGACTTGATGACTTCACATTAGCAGAGAAACAGTGGGTCTAGGACTCCCAGAGTACTGTTCATGCCTTTTCTATAACTTACCAGGAGTCAGTGGCACACCATTTTGATTCTACCAGAGTCTCCATGATACTCTGTGCTTGAGATATTACCTTTCCTATGTCCTCTTCTCCCTCACTACTTTCCTGCTTTCTACTTTTCTTTCTCCTAATTACTGTCCAGTTTCTTTTCCCCTGTAAACCACAACCAATCCAACTGGTTTTCCAATGTGTGAATAAGCAAGGTACTCTGTCTACATGTACATGGAACGTTGGTGTTGTACTGCCAACCAAAAGGTCGGTGGTTGAACCCACCAGCTGCCATGCAGGAGAAAGATGAGACAGTCTGCTCCCATACAGATTGATAGCTTTGAAAACCCTAGGAAGCATTAGGACTCTCCTCATAGAGTAGTTATGAGACAAAATCAACTGGCTTGCAGTGGGTTTGCTTTGGTTTGATTTTTGTGTCTATGTATACAATAATCAATCAATTGTTCAATTCAGCTTACTGTGGGGCTTATGCTACTTCTAGTTGGAAAGTGTGAAAACTAACCCAAATATATCAGGTTGCACTTTCTGTACCTGACTGCCCTTGGGGACTTACAAGATATTTCATCCTCATGACAATCCTGTAAAGTTTCCTAGCCCATTAGAAAAGATAAGTGTAGAATCATACATCATGTAACTTGTCCAATTATCCCAGTTTGCTAGTGAGGCAAAAAGACTCCTAGAGCTGTGCTGGTCACATTAATCAATGCTAGCTGCTATGGTTTGTGGACTCCTGGTGTGTAGGATCAGCAATGGACTGTATACCACAAGTTTAGCAGTTCAAACCAATCAGTTGTTCTCAGAAACCCTATACAGGGTCGCTATGAGTAGAAACCACTTAACAACAACACAAAAGAAGACCTATAACAACAACAGGTATGGGATGTACCAAATTTTGTGATGACTCAAGATGAGAGTATCTGGGGAGGACTATAAAATTTGCAGATGAGCTGGCACAGGAGTTGGGAAGTAGGGGCTATCCTGGCTAAATTGAGTGGTGGGATCAGTGGAAGCAGGGAGTCCACAGCCTTTCTACTTGGCAGCTCTCTCCTCGATTTGCTCCATTTCAGAAGATGGCATCAGTGGAATGTGAGAGCAAGTGTGTAAAGCATGCCCTGCAGGCTTCTCACATCCATCCTCTAGAATCTTAATACTCACTGGTCTCAAGTGGGAACTGAACACCAACCTCTCAAGTGGAAACATATTCTGCTTCTATAGCTAAAACCTGGATTTGTTATTTGAGTAACACATGAAGATTAGAAATGTGCTCTGGTGTATGTATTCCTCCTCACTTCTTCAGGACACAGAAACCCAGGAAAACCTTTTGTTCTCTGGTAGTGTCCTTGAGAGCAGGAGTAGATTGTGACACAGGACCATGAGGGCTATGCTATCAGACCTGAAAATGGAGAAGGGAGATGGTCTACCTCCCATCCAAAGGCACACACTGCAAAGCCTCTGTCTCCTGGTCAACTATGTGCCTGTGCTATCATACTAACCCACCAAATAGCCCTTTTCCTAGGTCAAAACCACAACCTAAACCAAAATCTCTACTGCTCAAATCCCAAGAAATATCAGACTTTGATGTTTGGGAGTGGCAACAGTGGCAGATTACGTGGGAATGATGAAATTGAAATAGCACAGCAAAAAAAAGGTGTTTCTAACATTCAAAGTCCATACAACTCTTACAATTGTATAAAGTCTGAACACAACAGAAGATCTCCCCTCATATTTACTGTTTCTATTGATTTCACCTCCCTGGCTTCCTTCAGTCTCTATAAAGACACAAAAATAAGCAGACTTCTCCCAAGACTCCTCTCTCATCGGATACTACCTTGAGTGTTGTTACCTACCTGTAGTGTCATCTTCCCCACTGCTGGAGGCATTCTTGCTCTTTTCTTCCCAAACTTTGGAAACACAAACAGCAAAAAGACATCAGAGAAAGTGACACATCATTCTTCACTACTACAGTTGAGGTCATGCTTGCTGACTTAAAAGCAGCACCTCACTCTAGATTCTGCAAACTTTCCCAGTTTCTGTGGAACCGTACAACATCACAAAGTCATTGCTCCCATTTGCAAACCTTAAAATGAGAAAGAGGAGGTGAAGGATTCACCTTTCAATGTCTCACTTCCTTATTCCCATGGAACCTTGATCTTATCAATCTGAAATTACAACTGTTATGGACATACATTGGGTTTGGAGAGTTCAATGAATAGACTTTTGTAGGCTGAATAGTCTGGTATGGCATTGTTAGACAATCACTGGATTGCTAATCGCAAGGTTGGATGTTCAAACCCAACACCTGCTCCTTAGAAACCCTATACAGGGACACGAAGAGCATTATGGCTGTGCTTTTTACAACACAGATAGGTTTGTCCTTTGGCAGTCCGTGGAATGTTTTATATTCTCCCAAACACCATAATTCAAATTCACCAAGTATTCTATAGTCCTCCTTAGTCACTGACCAACTTTCACATGCATGTACAAGAAATAGAGAAAGGATTTCAACAGAGAAAGTCAGCTCTGGCAATCAGGCTGCTTGTGGCGCTGATTTGGAATTGTGGTATAAGCACTGGACTGCTAACCACAAAATTGGTGGTCAAACCTACCAGTTACTCCTTGGGAGCTGTAGGCAGGTCGCTATGAGTCAGAACCTACTCGATGGTCCTTAACCACAACAACAAGAGAAACAGACATAGTGATACATACTCAGAATCACACTGATTCACACACAGACATAACTCACCCTCCAGCACACAATCTCATGCCACCTAAATGGAACATGACTGTTATAGAGACTTGGCTATACATCTTGAACACGAAAAGCAACTGAACCACACATCCTCATTCCCACCAGGAATCTTGTATCAGAGTGTTTCAACAGAATGAATCCAGCAAGAGAACCATGTAGTTTTCATCACAAGTTTCCCCGAAGAGTGAATACATACCATGTTTTACTATTGTTGACATCACCTGAAATTACAGAAAGGAAAACACTATAGGATCATTAAAATTTTAGAAAAGCACTTATGAAAAAAATGATCAAATAAAAGCTCCAAAATAATTCAAAATAAATTTGTGGGAGAGGTATAAGTGGTTTCTAGGTGAATGTAGCACTCAAGGCCAATTTCAATGGTAATTACACATTTCATAATTCAAGGAGAAATTGCTGAAGAGGAAATGGCCCTTACCATACTGTTTATGGTCTCATGTTGTTTTTGTGGTTGCTAATAAATGCATTGGAGTCAGTTCTGACACATAGATACCATGTATAGGGTTTTCTAGAACCAGCTGGTGGGTTTGGACCACCGATCTTAGAGTTCACAGTCCACTGCCTATCCTATAACACCACACCAGGAACTTCCCTGTAAATCAGGGAGAGTGTCCCGTTTATCTCCCGAGAGCAGAATCTAACATCTGTAATGAATATTCTTAGGTTTTGATTTGCCAATGCAGTTGGTAAAGAAAGAAACTAAGATGGCAACATTTGTATCTGAAAAAACAGATTGGTACCTCACCTCAACATATGATGAATCTTCATCGTTCATTTTATCAGGATTCTCTCTTAATAACTCATCCAGTGGAGCTATGAGGACACAGAGTAATAGTCAGTGCATTTGTAGAGTTTGTTGCTCACAAAATTCCAAGGAGATTTGCTTCACTTGTAAAAGGACTAGGGTTTATAGGTGTGTTGGGTTAAATTATATGAACTCCTGCTTTGTCATGCTGTTTATTGAAAGAAAGGTGGCAAAGCATATGAGGCAAAAAGAAGCAGAGTCCTTAACATAGGAGTTTAGATTATAGTAATATGAATCCACATGATTCAAATCTACACATGTCATTAACTAACAGAACTTGGATTCAAGAACATAGATGCAGTATTCCTTGCTCCCAATTAAAAGTCTCATTAAATTGCTAATATCCACATGACAACCTGAACACCATGTCTGCCTCCCTGGATCCATGTATGCTGCATCTGCATTGGGACATTAGTTGTCTGAGGTGTGGACTTGATTTCAAAGTAATATATTTTGAAGGAATGTATTTGATTCTAAGAAAAACATCCTATTAGATTTACTCACAAATCTACAGTTAAGAAGATCATCAAGTACAAACAAAATAAACCTATTGTAAGTGGAGTTAATTATTGCTCTACAACTTCTGAGGGCATAGCAGAACTGTTACATAAGCTTTCCAAGGCTGTAAACTTTATGGAAGCAGACTGCCTCATCTTTATTCTATATTCAAACTACACATCTTTTGCTTAATGTCTAAGTGTTTTACCATTGCAACACCAGGGTTCCAATCATCAAGAAAAATTTGAAATGCTGATATCCTTCCAGTTGAAAATAACAATCCTTATTAAACTGAGATTTTAGTTTAAGATTTTCT
Organism: Chrysochloris asiatica; assembly: GCF_000296735.1. NCBI lineage: Eukaryota > Metazoa > Chordata > Mammalia > Afrosoricida > Chrysochloridae > Chrysochloris > Chrysochloris asiatica. Next base: position 421,099 of record NW_006408877.1, read on the forward strand.
TCACTGCTACAAGGAGCTCTGGTAGCACAGTGGTTATGAATCGGGCTGCGAACCTTAAGGTCAGCATTTCGAAACTACCAGCCGCTCCTCTGGAGAAAGATGAGGCTTTCTACTCCAGTAAAGATTTACACCCTCAGAAACCCTGTACAGGGTCGCTATGGGTCGGAACCGACTCGACGGCACTTAACAACAAAAAAAAAAAAAAAAAAAAACCTTGTGGTGCTGTCTGTTAATGTTCTGGATTGCAAAGTCACATTAAAACTCAATTTCGGTGATTCAAGCTCACCAGCTGCTACTAGGAAATCCTATATAGGGTCTCTATGAGTCAGACTCAACTCAGTGGCACTTAACGATAACAAAACCACCTTAATATTTTTTCATTACTTAAGATGGCTATCCATGATTGCATTAAATGAGGGAGAGAGTTCATTATGGGATTGATTCAGAGTTTGAGTTGAGGGTCTATAAACCAACTATTCCAGAGTTACACAAAGGGCACAGGAGAACAGGATAAAAATCAGGTGGTACTTTGAGTTCTTATATGTCACCATCCATGGGATGTGAACCTCAAATGGTTTGCACATTACTAGGGATATGACACAACAATATCAAACAAAAAGAAAGATCTCACCACAACACTGACAGAGAGGTTGAACCAGTTGTCTTGTGTAGTGCAACATAACTCTCAGAACCTGTTGTTCTTGTTATTAAGAGCTTTCCACTTGGTGAAGACTCATAGTGATCCTGCATAGGGTTTCCAAAGCGTGGCTAGTGAATATGAACTGTCAACCTTGCAGTTCAAACTGACCTAGAGGACAAGAGCTCATCCCACAATGTCATAAAAGGACTACTCAGAACCTGTAGCTGGCCAAAAAAAGTATGTGAACTTCCTAAGTGATTTTCACACTAACACTATGCCAAGCTGAGTAGTAAAGTGTAGCTGTAGTTGCCCTGATTATGTTACCATGTAGAATAATGGACTGTGGTTGGGATTGCTGTATGATAAGTTACTTCTATTTATATGCATGGAGACTGGAACTCCCTTGTACAATGACTATTGAACAGATGGCAAGAGAAAAGTGTAGATGAATTCAGAGCATCACTACTGGGGCCACCATTAGAATGAGCACTTGGGCTCTTTCACCTAGAACCACACTTGTTTCTGGCATTGATTTCTGTAATTCACTTTCTCCCTCACAGGGAAAGTAACGAATTGTCAAGGTACAGCTATGGTAAAAATTCAATGCCCTGAGATGTAGAATGAGCAGTGACAATGGGATTTGGAGGGAGAAGTTTGACAGACAACTGTGCTGTATACGTAGATATCTTTGAGGAAATACACATTCATATATAGCTCCACACACATCAACCCTTTTAACAAAATCCAATACAACCTAAAGGAACCCAATATGCCTAGAACACAACAATCAGTTTCCTCTTAGTAAACCAATTTCTTCCAATACACTCCAGCTCCTTTTACTACCAAACATTAGAATAAGAGTTGTTCTTCAGATTGACCTAGTAAATGTCCTATGCTTTCCTTACCTAAATTTTTCAAAGCAATTTGATTCTAAATCATGTACCTTTTTCATTTGTTGTTGACTCCACCTGCAATTACAGAAATGAAAACAAATTTTGAAGATCAATTCATGCTGGTTGCTGTCAGCCCATTTATTCCTAGTTCTGACTTTCAGATATAAAACAATGATGGCATTCAAGGACCCTAAAGCCAGCACAGGAGTCCTGGTTTGGTGCTGTGGAGTCACGTGTTGGACAACAACATCAAATTTAGCTGCAAGGTTGGTGGTTCAAGCTTGTCACCTGCTACGCAGAAACCTAATACAGGGGTGCTATGAAGCAGAACCAACGTGACGGCACATAACAATAATAATAAAGCATGCACAGAAGACTCCTGAGTCGTTCTGCCAATTTGGGTTGCTGGTTAAGAAGTTTTATTCCAAAGGGAGTTCAATTGTGAACACCATAAAAGACATTACCATAAAAGACAATGCAACACATGGACCTCACCAGATAAACCATATAGGCAACAAATTGACTACATCTGTGGAAAGAGATGGGGGACAGGCTCTATGTTATCAGTGAAAACAGGCCAGGGGCAGATGGTAAAACCAATCTTCAATTGCTCGTATACAAGATCTGATTTAAGCTGAAGAAAATTAAAAGAAGTCCACAAAAGACAAAACACAGCCTTGCAAATTATTGTTGTTTTTAAGTGCCAGTGAGTCAGAATGGATTCATAGTGACCCTATGCACAACCGAACAAAACACTGCCCATTCTTGGGCCAACCTCAAAGTCGTTGCTACTCCTGAGCCGATCACTGCCACCACAGTTCCAGTGCATCTCATTGAGGGTCTTCCTCTTTTTCTCTGACCTTCCACTTTACCAAACGTGATATCCTTGTCAGTGACTGATCCCTAGTGATAAAATGTATGATGCATGAGATACAAAGTTTAGTCATCCTGGCTTCCAAGGAGCATTCTGGTCTGTACTTTTTACAACACAGATCTGTTTGTTATTTTGGCAGTCCGTGGCACTTTTAATATTTTTCTCCAAATACTATACTTGCATGTATCAATTCTTCTACTGTCTTCCTTATTCACTGTCCAGTCTTCACATACATATGAGGTTATTGAAAACACCATGACTGGGGGTCAGGCACACCTTAGTTCTAAACTGATATCTTTGTTCTTCAACACTTTAAAAAAGTGTTGTGCAGCAGACTTGCTTAATGCAATATGTTGTTTGATTTGTGACTGCAGCTTCCATGAGTTTTGGAGGTTGAACCAAGCAAAATGAAGTCTTTGACAACTTCAATTTTTTTCTCCATTTATAACTGGTCCAGTGGTGAGGATTTTTTTATTTCTTTACATTGAGATGCAACCCATACTGAGGGCTCTGGTCTTGGATAGCCATCAGTAAGCATTTTAAGTTCTCTTAACTTTCAGCAAACAAGGTTGTATTATGGGCATATTGCAAGTTGTTAATGAGTCTTCCTCCAATCCTGTTATTACATTTTCTTCATATAATCCAGTTTCTCAGATTATTTGCTCAGTATATAGATTGAATAAGTATGGTGACAGAACACAACCCTGGTACACACCTTTCCTAATTTTAAACCATTTGGTTTCCCCTATTTGGAATTGCATTAGGCAAATCTGCTACATAAGAACTTTATAAAGTGTTGAGGAGCAAAGATGTCATCTTCAGGACTAAGGTGTGCATGACCCAAGGCATGGCATTTTCAATAACCTCATATGCATGTGAAAGCTGGACAGTGAATAAGGAAGACTACAGAAGAATCGATTCTTTTAAGTTATGGTGTTGGAGGAGAGTGTTGAAGGTGCCATGGACTGCCAAAAGAACCAATAGATCTGTTTTGGAAGAAGAGCAACCAGCGTGGGAGGAGGGTCAGAGAAAAAAAGGAAGACCTCCAATGAGATGGATTGGCCAAGTGGCAACATCGATGGACTCAAGTGTGGCAACAGTAGTGAGGTTGGCTCAGGATCGGGCAGTATTTTATTCTGCTGTGCATATGGTTGCTATGGGTTGGTACCAACTTGATGGCACCTAACAACAACAACAACAACAACTTTCGGTTCAAACAACTGCTTATCTGTGTATGGTTCCTCATGAGCACAAGGAAGTGTTCTGGAATACTCATACTTTGCAATGTTGTCCATAGCTTGTCATGATCCACATAGTCCAAAATCTTTGCATATTCAATAAAGCACAGGTAAACAACTTTGTGGTATTCTCTGCTTTTAGCCAAGTTCCATCTGACATCAGCAATGAGATCCCTCAATCCACGCACTCTTTTGAATCCAGCTCAAACCTCAGGAAGTTCACTGTCTATGTATGGCTGCAGCCATTTTTAGATGATGTATAGTAAAACTTTACTTGCATAGGGTATCAATGACATGTCGGATGATTTCCACATTCTGTTAGGTCTCTTTTCTTTTGAATGGGCACAAACATGGATCTCTTCCAGCTAGTTGTCTACCAAATTTCTTGGAATAGATGAGTGATTGCCTCTAGTTCCCCTTCAGGTTCTTGAAAGATTCTAATTCCGTGTGCCTTGTTCTTTGTCAATGACTTTAATGTACCTTGGACTTCTTCTAGGATCATAGGCTAGGATACTATGCTACCTCTTAAAATTGTTGAATATCTACCATTTCTTTTTGTTACAGTGATTCTGTGTACTACTTCCATCTTTGTTTAATGCTTTCTGAATTGTTCAAGAATTTGCCCATAGAATCCTTCAAAACCCTAAGTCAGGGTTTGAATTTTTACTTTAGTTCTCTCTGCTTGAGGCTCTTCCTTTTTGGTTTTCTAAGTCCAGGTCTTTGCATATATCATTATAATAATTGACTTTTTCTTCTCGAGTTGACCTTTGAAATTTTCTGTTCAGTTTTTTTATCTCTCTACTTCTTCCATTTGCTTTGCATTTCTAAGCTGGAGAATGAGTTTCAATCTCTTCTGACATTCCGTTTGGTTTTTCACTTTTTTTTTATTTTTATTTTTATTTTTTGGTCTTCTTAATGACCTTTTCCTTTCTTCTTGTATGATGTTCTTGATGTCATCCCACAACTCTTCCGGTCTTCGGTCTCTAGTGTCTAATTCATCAAATATGTCAAAGCACATCACTCCAGGAATTGATGAAATACAAATTAAAATCTTTCAAGAATCTGATGCCGCACTGGATGCACATACTCATATATGCCAAGAAACTTCAAAAGAGCTGCTGAGCTGCCCAACTGTTTGTAAGAGATTCATATTTTTACCTGTTCCAAAAAGCAGTGACCAACAGTAAAATCATCAGGCAATAGTATTGATATTACATTCAAGTAAATTTTTTCTAAGGAAATTTAAAAATGGCTGTAACAGAACATTGACAAGCAACTGACAGAGATTCAAAATCAAATTCAACAAGGATGTGAATGAGGGATATGATTGCTCAGGTCTGATGGATGCAGGCTGCAAACAGAGACTAACAAAAAGATATTTACCTGTGATTATATTACTATGCAAACAAAGGTTTTCAATTTTGTAGACTGTGACAAGCTATGGGCAACATTGCAGAGAATGAGTATTCCGGAGCACTTAATTGTGCTCATGAAAAACCTGTTCAAACATCAATAGGCAGTAGTTCAAACAGAACAAGGGAACACTGAATTGTTTAAATCTGGAAAGGTGTGCAAAATGGTTGTGTTCTTTCACCATTCTTATTCAATTGTGTGCTAAGCAAATGATCTGATAAACTGGATTCTGTGAAGAAGAACATGGCATTACAACCAGAGGACGACTCAATGACAACCTGAGATACGCAAAGATATAACTATACTTGTAAAAGAAAAGAGGACTTAAAATACTTACTGATGAAGATCAAAGACCACAGCGTTCAGTACGGGTATTACCTCAATGTAAAGAAAACATAAATCCTCACCACTGGACCAATATGTAACATCATGATAAATGGAGAAAAGATTGAAATTGTCAAGATCTTCATTTTTCTTGGATCCACCATCAGTACTCAGGGAAGCAGAAGTCAAGAGAACACATGACAAATTGGAAAGTGGCAGGAGCAGGAGGCGGGGACCCACCTGAAAGCACTGCAGTGCTGCTGTCAAGATTCCTGCAGCAGTAGCCACCTGGGCAAGTGTAGTGGCCAGGGTGGAGAGCGACCATGGCGGTGTGGCACATGGAGTCCAGTGCCATGTGAAAGATACCAAGTTGGGCCAGTACAACCATATAAATAATTGATAACTGGAGTATAAATGTAACATGAACATGAACAATTATGACAGATACACACAGACGCTTGGGAATCAAATACTAGGTGAAACACATAAAAAGTTTTACAAAACAAGAAATTAGGAGGTTCTAGTATTCTCCATGGCTGAAGCTGAAAGTCTGAAACCCTGATTGCTTAAGCTTTATTCTAGATCATAGCTCCAACTCCTTCAGGATATAAAGAAAAGAGATAATAATTCCACAATGACTAGATCTTGGATTATACAGGGTTCCCAATGAATGGATCACGATGACCGTATAGTAGGGACTTGCCATAGTATGGTTGCTTCCCGATCTACTCGGGTTACAAGATCAACAGTGGGTTAAACAGCTTGGATGAATCTTTTCTGTGGCAGAACTTTAAGGAATCATAGCATTGCTCACCCTGAAGAAATTTCCTCTCATTTTCAAGTACAATCAAGATAACCAAAGAAGAGACCAGATCCTGTGTAAATTCAGAAAGTAAATAATAATGGAAGAACCTCTGATTTAAAACAGCAAAGTACTTGAGAATCATGTGTAAGCCCTAGGAAAAGAAGACTTTCTTCTTCAAAAAAGGATAGCATAGAAAGGCAGGCTGTAGAAAATTGTGAGCAAAGGAAAACAGAACCTGTTTCTCCAGTTTTAAAAAGAATTAAACGTTTTCTTAGATCCAAAGCACCAAACAGTTCAGAAGAAGATTCACTTGTAAAATCAGAAAAGGAGTCAGTAGAACAGAGCACAGTAGTGGACAATGATGCAAATTTTCAAGGGACTAAAAGAGCCTGTCGATGTCTTATACTGATGATTGTGAGAAAAGGGAAATTAAAAAGGTGAATGTCAGTGAGGAAGGGCCACTTAAATCTGCAGTTGTTGAAGAAATCACGGGCTATTTGTCTGTCAATGGTGTTGATGACAGTGATTCAGCTATTATAAACTGTCAGCCTGATGGGAACACTAAACAAAATAGTCCTGGTTCCTATGTGTTGCAGAAAAAATCAGTAGCTGAAAATGAGGATTTGGATATCCAAACTTCATTGTTTCTGGATAGGAAGGAGGACAGTTGTATAGACCATAATGTGCCTTGCACAAATTCAGAAGTGCAGGTCAAATTGGAGGAACATGTTAATCAACTGATTACTCAGTCAGCTACAGGGCTATTTTCTGAAGTTCAGTCTTCTTTAAGGGATTCTGAGGAAAAAGTAGATGTGGTGTGGTGGGAGATAGCAATGCCTCAAAAGAGTGATGTATTGAAAACACCAATAACAATGTGGACACAAGTCTTGAGAGTATGTCAGTGTCTGGAGAATCAGAACCATCTTCTGTGTTTCAGCTCAAATAATGTCTTTATCTGAACTACAAGAACATCAATACACACTGAGAACTTCACCATCAAGGGCAGTACCTGCCAGAGATAGTCCCAGTAAAAATAATCCTACTTGCAGAAAAAATGAACAAGTTGAGAAAAATATTCTTAGTACCAATGAAACAAATGCTGCAATTAGTGATAATATAAGTGAATCTCACACAAATTCTGATGAAATTTCCCAGAATGAAAAGAGAATATGTTGTGACTCTGAAAACTGTGAAAGTGAAGGACTAATTAAGCCACCCTCAGAAGCAAGACTCAATATTGGACATTTGTCATCTGCCAAAGAGAGTGCCAATCAGCATATTATGGAAGAGGAAGATGATGATCCTGATGTTTATTACTTTGAATCGGATCAGGTGGCACTGAAACACAACAAAGATTATCAGAGTCTATTACACACAATTGCAGTACTCGAGGCTCAGCTCTCTTAAGCAGTTCAAGATCTTGAAAGTTTAGGCAGATACCAGAGGGAAACACTAAAAAAACCAATTGGATTTGTGGAAAATCTCCTGAAGAAGATTGATATAGGGCTTCCATATCCACAGAGAGTTGTTCAGTTACCTGAGATTGCATGGGAGACCAATATACTAGTAGCCTTGGAAACTGTGAAAGAGAATTTAAAAATTGTAAAAGGCATACTAGGAGAGTTAAACTAGTTTTTGATAAAGTAGGTTTACCTGCCAGACCAAAAAGTCCTTTAGATTCTAAGAAGGATGGGGAGTTCCTTACATACTCTATCTTGACTTTGAGTGATGGTCCAGAAGGCTCAAATAGTCGTCCTCAGATGATAAGACGATGCCTGTGTGATGATATGAAACCTGAAACATTTAACCAATTGTGGACTGTAGAGAAACAGAAAAAATTTGATACAACTATTCCAGAAATACCTCCCTGAAGAAGTAGAATCTCGGAGCTAACAGAAGATCTCAGATGACCTGGGCAATAGGACAGCAAAACAAGTTGCAAGCAGAGTGCAAAAGTATTTCATAAGGCTAACCAAAGCTGGCATTCCAGTCCCAGGAAGAACACCAAGCTTATATATACAATCCAAAAAGTCTTCAACTAGCAGACGACGGCTCATAATAAGCATCTGTTTAAACCTTATACTTTTATGAGATCCCAACAACCTCTGGTATATATGGATGAAGATGATGACTGATGTTATTTTCATAACCACATGAACACTGCAATTGAGGAGGCACCAGATGAAGAAAGTATTACTATTATGTATAGGAACTATATAATAGTTCCTATACATAATATAAAGAACTATAACAATTTAAAAGTTGAATATAAAGAACTATTACAATTATAATAGTTCTTATACATAATATAAAGAACTATAACAATTTAAAAGTTGAATATAAAGAACTATTACAATTTAAAAAGTTACAAGAAACAGAAACTTCAACAAATGAAAGCTGAAAGTGGATTTGTACAACATGTGGGCTTTAACTGTGATAACTGTGGCACAGAACCTCTCCAGGGTGTTTGGTGGCATTGTTAGGATTGTCCTCCAGAAATGTCTTTGGATTTTGTGATTCTTGTTCAGTCTGCCTACAAGAAACAGATATTCACAAGGAAGATCACCAATTAGAACCTATTTATAGGTCAGAGACATTCATAGACAGAAACTACTGTGTGTCCCAGGGCACCAGTTATATTTATCTTGACCCAAACTACTTTCCAGCTAACAGAGACATAGAGGAGCCCACTGTTTAGTAGTCAGTGCAACATACCCATTCACAGAGAGCTAGCTACATGGCAGACGAGTGCAAAATGTCCATATACAAAGAGACAGCTACATGGCAGAGAAGAGTAACTTTTCAATTTACAGGGTTCTAGCTACATTTCAGATGAGTCCAACATGACCATATATTGAGGACTAGCTATATGGCAGAGTAGTCCAACATACCCACATAGAGAGAACTAGACACATGGCAGACGAGTCCAAAATGTCCACATGCAGAGAGCTAGCTACATGGCAGAGTAGTGCAACATTTCCATCTACAGAATTCTAGCTCCATGGCAGGTGAGTCCAAGGTGTCCATATACTGAGAGCTAGCTACATGGCAGAGTAGTCCAACATGTACATATACAGAGAACTAGCTACATGGAAGACAAGTCCAATATATTCATATACAGAGAGCTCCCTACATGGCAGATCAGTCCAACATATCAATGCACAGATAGTTACATATATGGCAGAGTAGTCCACATTTCCATATGCACAGTATTAGCTACATGGCAGATCAGTCCAACATATCCATAACAGAGAGCTAGGTACATGGCAGATGATTCCAATATGTGCATATACAGAGAGCTAAGTACATGGCAGATAGTTACATATATGGCAGAGTTGTGCACATTTCCATATGCACAGTATTAGCTACATGGCAGATGAGTCCAACATGTCCATATACTGAGAGTTAGCAAAATGGCAGATGAGTCCAACATGTTCATACAGAGAAAGATGTCTCCATGGCTAATGAGTCCAACATGTCCATATACAGAGAGCTAGATACATTGCAGACAAGTTGATTATGTTCATATAAAGAGAGCTACCTACCTGGCAGATCAGTCCAACAAATCCATGCACAGAGAAATAACTACAAGGCAGACGAGACTAAAATGTCCATATAGAGAGCTAGCTACATCATAGAGTAGTGCAACATTTTCATACACAGAGTTCTAGCTACATGGCAGATGATTCCAACGTGTCCATATACAGAGAGCTAGCTACATGTCAGACTAGTCCAACATGTTCATATAAAGTCCTAGCTACATGGCAGATGAGTCAAACATGTCCATATACTGAGAGCTACCAAAATGGCAGATGAGTCCAACGTGTCCATATACAGAGAGCTAGCTACATGGCAGAGTAATCTAACATGTCCATATACAGAGTACTAGCTACATGGCAAATGAGTCCAACATGTCCATTTACTGAGAGTTAGGTACAAAACCAGATGAATCCAGCATGTGTATATACAGAGTACTTGCTACAAGGCAGATGAGTCCAAAATATTCATTCAGAGAGAGCGGGCTACATGGCTGATGAGTCCTACATGCCCATATACAGAGAGCTAGCTACATAGCAGACAAGTCCAATACGTTCATGTACAGAGAGCTAACTACATGGCAGATCAGTCCAACATATCCATGCACAGAGAGCTAGCAACATGGCACACGAATCCAAAATGTCCATATACAGAGGGGTATCTACATGACAGAGAAGTCCAACTTGTCCATATACAGAGACATAGCTATATGAAAGATCAGTCCAACATATCCATGAAGAGAGAGCTAGCTACCTAGCAGAGTAGTCCAACATGTCCATATTAAGAGTACTAGCTTCATGGCAGATGAGAACAACATGTCCATATACTGAAAGTTAGCAACATGGCAGATGAGTCAAACATGTGTATATTTAGAGGGCTAAATACAAGGCAAATGAGTCCAACATGCTCACACAGAGAGCTGGCTACATGGCTGATGGTTCCAACATGTCAATATACTGAGAGCTAGCTACATGGCAGAAAAGTCCAATATGTTTATGTACAGAGAGCTACCTACATGGCAGATAAGTCCCACATATCCATGCACAGAGAGGCACCTACATGGCAGATGAGTCCAAAATACCCATATACAGAGAGCTAGCTACATGGCAGAGTAAGTGCAACATTTCCATATACAGAGTTCTAGTTACATGGCAGATGAGTCCAACGTATACATATACTATGAGTTAGCTACATGTCAGAGTAGTTCAACATGTCCATATACAGAACACTAACTACATGAGAGATGAGTCCAACATGTTCATATACTGAGAGTTAGCTACAAAATGCAGGTGAGTTCAACTGTGGAAATATATAAGAAAACTAGCTACATGGCAGTCAAATCCAATATGTTCATTTACAGAGAGCTACCTACATGGCAGATCAGTCCAACATAACCATGCACAGAGAGCAAGCTACATGTAAGATGAGTACAAAATGTCCATATACTGAGAGTTAGCAACAAAAAGCAGATGAGTCCAACATGTGAATATTTAGAGGACTTGCTACAAGGTATATGAGTCCAACATGTTCACGCAGAGAGAGCTGGCTACATGGCTGATGAGTCCAACATGCCCATATACAGAGAGCTAGCTACATGGCAGACAGGTCCAATATGTTCATATACAGAGAGCTAACAAAATGCAGATAGGTACAACATATCCAAGTACAGAGATTTAGCTAAATTGCAGACAAGTCCAAATGTCCATATACAGACATATAGATACATGGCAGAGTAGTGAAACTTTTCCATATACAGAGTTCTAGCTATATGGTAGATGAGTCCAAAGTGTCCATATACTGAGAGCTAGTTTCATGGCAGAGTAGTCCAACATGTCCATATACAGAGTACTAGCTACATGTTCATATACTGAGAGTTAGCAACATGGCAGATGAGTCAAACATGTGTATATTTAGAGGGCTAGCTACAGGGCAGATGAGTCCAATATGTTCATACACAGAGAGTTAGCTACATCGCTGATGATTCCATCATGTCCATATACTGAGAGCTAGCTACATGGCAGACAAGTCCAAAATGTCCATATACAGAGAGATAGCTTCATGGCAGAGAAGAGTAAATTTTCATTATACAGAGTTCTAGCTACATTGCAGATGAGTCCAACATAACCATATATTGAGGACTAGCTACATGGCAGAGTAGTCCAACATACCCATATACAGAGTACTAGACACATGGCAGACGAGTCCAAAATGTCCATATGCAGAGAGAGAGATAGCTACATGGCAGAGTAGTGCATTTCCATCTGCAGTGTTCAAGCTCCATGGCAGATGAGTCCAAGGTGTCCATATACTGAGAGCTAGCTACATAGCAGAGTAGTCCAACATGCACATATACAGAGAGCTAGCTACATGGCAGACAAGTCCAATGTATTCATATACAGATAGCTCCGTACAAGGCAGATCATTCCAACATATCCACGCACAGATAGTTACATACATGGCAGAATAGGCCAACATGTCCATATGCAGAATAATAGCTACATGTCAAATGAGTCCAACATACTCATACTGAGAGTTAGCAACATGGCAGATGAGTCCAACATGTGTATATTTAGAGTGCTAGCTAAAAGGCAGATAAGTCCATCATGTTCATACAGAGAAAGCTGTCTACATAGCTAATGAATCCCACATGTCCATATACAGAGAGTTAGCTACTTTGCAGACAAGTTGACTATATTCATATACAGAGAGCTATCTACATGGCAGATCAGTCCAACAAATCCATGTACAGAGAAATAATTACAAGGCAGACGAGTCTAAAATGTCCATATAGAGAGGTAGCTACATCATAGAGTAGTGCAACATTTCCATATACAGAGTTCTAGCTACATAGCAGATGATTCCAATGTGTCCATATACAGAGAGCTAGCTACATGGCAGACCAAACCAAAATGTTCATATAGAGTCCTAACTACATGGCAGATGAGTACAACACGTCATATACTGAGAGCTAGCAAAATGGCAGATGAGTACAACGTGCCATATACTGAGAGTTAGGTACAGAAAGCAGATGAGTCCAACATGTGTATATGCAGAGTACTTCGTACAAGGCGGATGAGTCCAAAATATTTATACAGATAGAGCGGGCTACATGGCTGATGAGTCCTACATGCCCATATACAGAGAGCTAGCTACATAGCAGACAAGTCCAATACGTTCATGTACAGAGAGTTAACTACATGGCAGATCAGTCCAACATATCCATGCACAGAGAGCTAGCAACATGGCACACGAATCCAAAATGTCCATATACAGAGGGGTATCTACATGACAGAGAAGTCCAACTTGTCCATATACAGAGGCATACATACATGAAAGATCAGTCCAACATATCCATGCACATATAGCTAGCTACCTATCAGAGTATTCTAACATGTCCATATTAAGAGTATGAGCTTCATGGCAGATGAGAACAACATGTCCATATACTGAGAGTTAGCAACATGGCAGATGAGTCAAACATGTGTATATTTAGAGGGCTAGCTACAAGGCAGATGAGTTCAACATGTTCATACACAGAGCTGGCTACATGGCTGATGATTCCAACATGTTTATGTACAGAGAACTACCTACACGGCAGGTAAGTCCCACATATCCATGCACATAGAGGTAGCTACATGGCAGATGAGTCCAAAATACCCATATACAGAGAGCTAGCTACATGGCAGAGTAAGTGCAACATTTCCATATACAGAGTTCTAGCTACATGGGAGATGAGTCCAACGTGTACATATACTATGAGTTAGCTACATGTCAGAGTAGTTCAACATGTCCATATACAGAATACTAGGTACATGGCAGATGAGACCAACATGTCCATATACTGAGAGTTAGCTACTAAATGCAGGTGAGTCCTACTGTGTATATATACAGGAAAACTAGGTACATGACAGTCAAGTCCGATATGTTCATATACAGAGAGCTACCTACATGGCAGATCAGTCCAACAAAACTATGCACAGAGAGCTAGCTACATGTAAGATGAGTCCAACATATCCATATACTGACACTTAGCAACAAAATGCAGATGAGTCCAACATGTGTATATATAGAGGACTTGCTACAAGGCAGATGACTCCAACATGTTCATGCAGAGAAACCTGGTTACATGGCTGATGAGTCCAACATGCCCATATCCAGAGAGCTAGCTACATTATACAGAGAGCTCACAAAATGGAGATCGATACAACATATCCATGTACAGAGAGCTAGCTAAATTGAAATCAACTCCAAATGTCCATATACAGAGAGCTAGATACATGGCAGAGTAGTAAAACATTTCCATATACAGAGTTCTAGCTATACAGCAGATGAGTCCAAAGTGTCCAGATACTGAGAGCTAACTTCATGGCAGAGTAGTCCAACATGTCCATATACTGAGAGCTTACAACATGGCAAATGAGTGCAACATGTGTATATGTAGAGAACTAGCTACAAGGCAGATGAGTCCAACATGTTCATACAGAGAGAGCTGGCTACATGGCTAATGAGTCCAATGTGTCCATATACAGGAGCTAGCTACATGGCAGACAAGTCAAATATATTCATATACAGAGAGCTATCTACAAGGCAGATCAGTCAAACATAACCAAGCACAGAGAGGAAGCTACATGGCAGATGAGGCCAAAATATCCATAAACAGAGAGCAAGCTACATGGCAGAGTATTGCAACATTTTCATATACAGAGTTCTAGCTACATAGCAGATAAGTCCAACGTGTCCATATACTAAGAGTTAGCTCCAATGCAGATGAGTCCAACATGTTTATATTTGGAGGGCTAGTTATAAGGTAGATGAGTCCAACATTTTCATACACAGAGAGCTCTCTATATCGCTGATGATTCTAAGATGTCCATATGGTAAGAGCTAGCTACATGGCAGACAAATCCAATATGTGCATATACAGTTAGCTGCCAACATGGTAGATCAGACCAACATATCCATGCACAGTGAGCTAGCTACATGGCAGTCGAGTCAAAAATGTCCATATACAGGGAGGTAGCTACATGGCGGAGTAGTGCAGCAATTCCATATACAGAGTTCTAGCTCCATGTCAGATGAGTCCAAAGTGTCCATACAGTGAAAGCCAGCTACATGGCAGAGTAGTCCAACATATCCATATACAGAGTATCAGCTACATGGCACATGAGTTCAACATGTCCATATACTGAGAGTTAGCAACAAAATGCAGATGAGTCCAACATGTGTATATTTAGAGGACTTGCTACAAGGCAGATGCGTCCAACATGTTCATACAGAGAGAGTTGGCTGCATGGCTAATGAGTCCAACATGCCCAAATACAGAGAGCTAGCTACACGGCAGACAAGTCCAATATGTTCATATACAGAAAACAACCAAAATGCAGATCTGTGCAACATTTCCATGTACAGAGTGCTAGATACATTGCAGACAAGTCCAAATGTGCATATACAGAGAGCTAGATACATGGCAGAGTAGTGAACTATTTCCATATACGGAGTTCTAGTTATATGGCAGATGAGTCCAAAGTGTCCTTATACTGAAATCTAGCTTCATGGCAGAGTAGTCCAACATATCCTTATACAGAGTACTAGCTACATGACAGATGAGTCCAACATGTCCTTATACTGAGAGCTGGCTACATGGCAAATGAGTCCAGCATGTGTATATATAGAGGACTAGTTACAAGGCAGATGACTCCAACATGTTCATACAGAGAGAGCTTGCTACATGGCTAATGAGTACAACGTGTCCATATACAAGAGCTAGCTACATGGCAGACAAGTCCAATATGTTCATATACAGAGAACAATCTACAAGGCAGTTCAGTCCAACATATCCTTGAACAGAGAGCTGGCTACATGGAAGACGAGTCCAAAATGTCCATATACAGAGAGCTAGCTACATGGCAGAGTAGTGCAACATTTCCATATACAGAGATCTAGCTACATGGCAGATGAGTCCAAAATGTTCAAATACAGAGTACTAGCTACATGGTAGATGAGTCCAGCATGTCCATATACTGAGAGTTAGCTACAAAATGCATATGAGTTCAACGTGTGTATATATAGGGGACTAGCTACAAGGCAGATGAGTCCAACATCATCATAAAAAGAGAGCTAGCTACATGGCAGAGTAGTGCCACATTTCAATATACAGAGTTCTAGCTACATGGCAGATGAGTCCAACGTGTCCATATACTGAGACCTAGATACATGGCAGAGTAGTCGAACATGTCCATATATAGTGTCCTAACTACATGGCAGATGAGACAAACATGTCCATATAGTGAGCGCTATCTACATGGCAGAGTAGTCAATCATGTCAAAATGCAGTTTACTAGCTACATGGGAGATGAGTCCAACATTTCCAAATACTGAGAGTTCGCTACATGGCAAATGAGTCCAACAAGTGTATATATAGAGGACTAGCTATAAGGCAGATCAGTCCAATATGTTCATACAGAGAGAGATGGATATATGGCTGTTGAGTACAAATGCCCATATACAGAGAGCTAGCTAAATGCAGACAAGTCCAAAATGTTCATATACAGAGAATTACTTACATATCTATACATAGAGAGCTATCTACATGGCAGATGAGTCCATAATGTCCATATAGAGAGAGCTAGCTACATGTCAGAGTAGTGCAACATTTCCATATAGAGAGTTCTAGCAACAAGAAAGATGAGTCCAACGTGTCCATATACTGAGATCTAGCTACATGTCAGAGTGCTCCAACATGTCCATATACAGAGTACTAGCTACATGGCAGATGTGTCCAACATGTCCATATACTGAGAGATAGCAACATGGCAGATGAGTCCAACATGTATATATTTAGAGGGATAGCTAAAAGGCAGATGAGCCCAACATGTTCATACAGAGAGAGCTGTCTACAAGCCTGATGATTCCAACATGTCCATATACAGAAAGATAGCTACATGGCAGACATGTCCAATATGTTCATATACAGAGAGCTACCTTCATGGCCTATGAGTCCAGTATATCCATGCACAGAGAGCTACCTTCATGGCAGACGAGTCCACAATGTCCATATACAGAAAGCTAGGTACATGGGTGAGTAGTGCAACATTTCCTTATACGGAGTTCTAGCTACATGGCAGATGAGTCCAACTTGTCCATATACTGAGAGCTAGCTACATAGCAGACAAGTTCAATATGGTCATATACAGAGAGCTACCTACATGGCAGATCAATCCAACATATCCTTGCACTGAGAGCTATCTACATATCAGACGAGTCCAATATGTCCACATACAAGGCATATGAGTTCAACTTGTTCATATACTGAGAGCTAGCTACATGGTAGATGAGTCCAACATGTTCATATAGAGTGAGCTGGCTACATGCCCCATGCATTCAACACGTCCATATAAAAAGAGCTAGCTACATGGCAGACAAGTTCAATATGTTCATATACAGAGAGCAACCTACATGTCAGATCAGTCCAACATATACATGTACAGAAAGCTAGCTACATGGCAGACGAGTCCAAAATGTCCATATACAGAGAGCGAGCTACATGGCAAAATAGTGCAACATTTCCATATACACAGTTTTAGCTACATGGCAGATGAGTCCAACGTGTCCATATACTGAGAGCTAGCTTCATGACAGAGTAGTCCAACATGTCCATATACAGAGTACTAGCTATATGGCAAATGAGTTCATCATGTCCATATACTGAGAGAAAGCTAAATGGCTGATGATTTCGACATCTGTATTTTAAGAGGGTAGCTACAAGGCACATGAATCCAACATTTTCACACAGAGACAGCTGTCTACATGGCTGTTGAGTCCAACATGTCCATATACAGAGAGATAGGTACATGGCAGACAAGTCCTGTATGTTCATATACAGAGAGATAACTACATGGAAGATCAGTCCAACATATCCATGCACAGAGAGCTAGGTACATGGCAGACGAGTCTAAAATATCCTTATACAGAGAGCTAACTACATGGCAGAGTAGGGCAACATTTCCCTATGCAGAGATCTAACTACATGGCAGATGAGTCCAATGTGTCCATATTCTGAGTGCTAGCTACAAGGCAGTGTAGTCCAACATGTCCATATACCAAGAGGTAGCTACATGGCAGAGTAGGGCAACATTTCCCTATATAGGGTTCCAGCTACATGGAAGATGAATCCAAAGTGTCAATATACTGAGAGTTAACTACATGACATTGCAGTCCAACAAGTCCATATACAGAGAGCTAGCTACATGGTAGAGAATTCCAATATGTCCATATACAGAGAGCTACATACATGGCTGATCTGTCCAACATATCCATGCAAAGAGAGCTAGCTACATTGCAGACAAGTACAAAATGTCAATATACAGAGAGCTAGCTACATGGCTGAATAGTGCAACATTTCCATATACAGAGTTCTACCTACATGGCAGATGAGTTCAATGTGTCCATATACTGAGAGCTAGCTACATGGCAGAGTAGTCCAACATGTCCATATAGAGAGCACTAGCTAAATGGCAGATGAGTCCACCATGACCATATACTGAAAGTTATCTACATGGAAGATGAGACCAACATGTGTATATATAGAGGACCAGCTACAAGGCAGATGAGTCCAACATGTCCACATACTGAGAGACAGTTAGATGGCTGATGAGTCCAACATGTGTATATTTAGAGGGCTAGCTACAAGTCAGATGAGTCCAACATGTCCATATACTGAGAGAAAGCTAAATGGCTGATGATTCTAACATAAGTATATTAAGAGGGCTAGCTACAAGTCACACGAGTCCAACATGTTCATACATAGAGAGCTAGGTACATGGCAGATGTTTCTAAAATATCCATATACAGAGAGCTAACTACATGTCAGACAATTCCAATATGTTCATATACAGAGAGCTACCTACATGGCAAATTAGTCCAACATATCCATGCACAGAGAACTAGTTACATGGCAGACGACTTCAAAATGTCCATATAGAGAGAGCTAACTACATAGCAGTGTAGTGTAACATTTGCATATAGAGAGTTCTAGCAACATGACAGATGAGTCCACAATGTCCATATACAGAGAACTAGCTACATGGCAGAGTAGTGCAACATTTACATATACAGAGTTCTAGTTACATGGCAGATGAGTCCTATTTGTCCATATACTTAGAGCTAGCTACATAGCAGAGTAGACCAACATGTCCATATACAGAGTACAAGCTCCATGACAGATGAGTCCAACATGCTCATATACTTAGAGTTAGCCACATAGCAGATGAGTCTAACATGTGTATATTTACATTGTTAGCTACAAGGCAGATGAGTCCATCATGTTCAGACAGAGAGAGATGGCTTCATGGTTGATGAGTCCAACATGTCCATATACTGAGAGCTAGCTACATGGCAGACAAGTTTAATATGTTCTTATGCAGAAAGCTACTTTCATAATAGAAGAAAACTCCAACATATCCATACACAGAGAGCTAACTGCATGTCAGACGGGTCCAAAATGTCCATATACAGAGAGCTAGCTACATGGCAGAGTAGTGAAACTTTTATATATACAGAGTTCTAGCTACATGGCAGATGAGTCCAACGTGTCCATATACAGAGAGCTAGCTACATGGCAGACTAGTCTAATATGTTCATATACAGAGAGCTACTTTCATAATAGCAGAACAGTCAAACAAATCCATGCATAGAGAGCTAACTGCAAGTCAGACGTGTCCAAAATGTCCATATAAAGAGAGTTAGCAATATGGCAGAGCACTGCAACATTTCCATATACAGAGTTGTAACTACATAGCA
>NW_006408877.1:440955-449748 GCF_000296735.1 Chrysochloris asiatica
GTCCATATACTGAGAGCTAGCTACATGGCAGAGTAGTCCAACATGTTCATATACTGAGAGTTCGCTACATGACAGATGAGTGCAACATGTGTATATATATTGAGGACTAGCTACAAGGCAGAGCAGTCAAAAATGTTCATACAGAGAGAGATGGATAAATGGCTGTTGAGTCCTAATGTCCATATACAGAGAGCGAGTTACATGGCAGACATGTCCAATATGTTCTTATACAGAGAGTTACCAACATGGCAGATCAGTCCAACATAGCCATGCACAGAGAGCTAGCTAGATGGCAGATGAGTGCAAAATGTCCATATACAGAGATCTAGTTGCATGACAGAGAAGTGAAACATTTCCATATAGAGAGTTCTAGCAACATGGCAGATGAGTCCAACGTGTCCATATACTGAGAGTTAACAACATAGCAGATGGGTTCAACATGTTTATAATTAGAGGCCTAGCTACAAGGCAGATGAGTCCAACGTGTTCATACAGAGAGAGCTGGCTACATGGCTGATGAGTCCAACATGTCCATATACTGAGAGCAGCTACATGGCAGACAAGTCCAATATGTTCATATACAGAGAGCTGCCTACGTGGCAGATCAGTCCAACATATCCAAGCACAGAGAGCTAGCTACATAGCAATCGAGTCCAAAATGTCCATATACAGAGAACTAGCTACATGGCAGAGTAGTGCAACATTTCCATATACAGAGTTCTAGGAACATGCCAGATGACTCCAAAGTGTTCTTATACAGAGTACTATCTACATGGCAGATGAGTCCAACATATCCATATACTGAGAGTTAGCTACAAAATTCATATGAGTCCAACATGTGTATATATAGACTTGCTACAAGGCAGATGAGTCCAACATGTTCATACAGAGAGAGCTGACTACATGGCTGATGCGTCCAACATTCCCATATGCTGAGAGTTAGCTACATGGCCTAAAAGTCCAGTATGTTCATATACATAGAGCTACCTACATGACAGATAAGTCCATTATATCCATACACAGATAGCTAGCTGCGTGGTAGATGAGTCCAAAATTACCATATACAGAGATCAAGTTACATGGAAGAGTAGTCCATCATGTGCATATACAGAGTACTAGCTACAAGGCAGATGAGACCAACATATCAGTATACTGAGAGTTAGCAACATGGCAGATGAGTCCAACATGTGTATATTTAGAGGGTTAGCTACAAGGCAGATGAGTCCAACATATTCATACACAGAGAACTATCTACATGGTTGATGATTCCCCAAGTCCTTATACAGAGAGTTAGCTATATGGCAGACATGTCCAATATATTCATATACAGAGAGCAAACTACATGGAAGATCAGTCCACCATATCCATTCACAAAGAGCTAGCTACATGGCAGACGAGTCCAAAATGTCCATATACAGAGAGCTAGCTACTTGGCAGAGTAGTGCATCATTTCCATATACAGGGTTCTAGCTACATCACAGATGAGTCCAACGTGTCCATATACTGATAGCTAGGTTCATGGCAGAGTAATCCATCATGTCCATATACAGAGTACTAGCTACATAGCAGATGAGTCCACCATGTCCATATACTGAGAATTAGCTACATGGCATATGAATCCAACATCTGTATATATAGTGTACTAGCTATAAGGCAGATGAGTCCAACAATGTCATACAGAGAGGGCTGGATACATGGCTGTTGAGTTCAGCATGCCCATATACAGAGAGCTATAGATGGCTGAATTTGGAGATCATCTGAAGAACTGGTTTAATGCATTAAACACTAAAAACCAAAGACCAGAAGAGTTGTGGGACGACATCAAGAACATCATACATGAAGAGAGCAAAAAGTCATTAAGAAAACAAGAAAGAAGGAAAAGATCAAAATGGATGTCAGAAGAGACTTGGAAATTTGCTCTCCAGCATAGAGAAACTAAAGCAAATTGAAGAATTCAAGAGATCCAAGAGTTGTACAGAAAATTTCAAAGATCAGCTTGAGAAGATAAAACCGAATGCTATAATAAAATATGCAATGATTTAGAGTTGGATAACCAAAAGGGAAGAACACGGTCAGCATTTATCAAGCTGGGGGAACTAAAGAAAAAATTCAAGCCTCGACTTTCATTATTGACAGATTCTCTGGGCAAATTATTGAATGATGCAGAGTACATCAAGAAAAGATGGAAGGAATACACAGAGTCATTGTATCAAAAGAAAATGGTTAATGTTCAACCATTTCAAGAGGAACCATATGAACAAGAGCCAATGATACTCAGGGAGGAATTCCAAAATGCATTAAAAGAACTGTGAAAGAACAAGGCACGAGGAATTGATGGAATAAAAATTGAAATATTTCAAGAAAGTTAGACAGCACAGGAGGCACTCACTCATCTCTGCCAAGAAATTTGGAAGACAACTATCTGTCTGACTGATTGGAAGAGATCCATATTTGTTCCCATTCCAAAGAGAGGTGACCCAACGGAATGCGGAAATAATCGGACAATCTCTGTGATATCAGAAGTGAGTAAAGTTTTGCTCAAGGTAATACAGAAACGGCTACAATCAGACATTGACAGAGAACTTCCAGAGATTCAAGCTGGATTCAGAAGAGGCCGTGGAATGAGAGATATCATTGCAGATGTCCTATGGATCTTGGCTGAAAGCAGAGAATATCTGAAGGATATCAGATGAGTCAATGATGTCCATATACAGAGTTCTAACTACATGGCAGATGAGTCCAGTATGTCGATTTTGTAATTAGCTACAAAATGCATATGAGTCCAACATGTGTATATATAGAAGACTAGCTACAAGGCAGATGAGTCCACCATGTTCATAAAGAGAAAGCTGACTACATGGCTGATGAGTCCAACATGCCCATATACAGAGAGCTAGCTACATGGAAGACAAGTCCAATATGTTCACATACAGAGAGCTACATACATGGGCAATCAGTCCATCATACCCATGCAGAGAGACCTACCTTCATGGTAGACGAGTCCAAAATGTCCACATACAGAGAGCTAGCTACATGGCAGAGTAGTGAAACAATTCCATATAAAGATTTCTAGCTACACGGCAGATGAGTCCAACGTGTCCATATACTGAGAGGAAGCTACATGGCACAGTAGTCCAACATGTCCATATACAGAGTAGTAACTGCATGAAAGTAACTACATGAAAGAGCTGGCTACATGGCTAATGAGTTCATCATGTCCATATACAGAAAGCTAGAAACATGGCATACAAGTCCATTATGTTCAAATACAGAGAGCTATCAAAATGCAGATCAGTACAACATATCAATATACAAAGAGCTTGCTATATTGCATACAAGTCCAAAATGTCCATAAACAGAGAGCTATCTACATGGAAGTGTAGTGCAGCATATCCATATACAGATTTCTAGCTATATGCCAGATGATTCCAACGTGTCCATATACTGAGAGCTAGCTTCATGACAGAGTAGTCCAACATGTTGATAGAGAGGGTACTACCTACATGGAAGATGAGTTCAACATGCGTATATATAGAGGATTAGCTACAAGGCAAATGAGTCCCACATGTTCATGCAGAGAGAGCTGATTACATGGCTGATGAGTCCAACATGTCCATATATAGAGAGCTAGCTACATGACAGACAAGACCAATATGTTCATATACAGAGAGTTACATACATGGTAGACCATTCCAACATATCCATGCACAGAGAGCTAGCTACATTGCAGGCGTATTCTAAATGTCCATATACAGAGAGCTAGCTATATGGCAGAGTATTCCAACATGTCCATATACAGAGTACTAGATATATGGCAGATGAGTCCATCATGGCCATAGACTGAGAGTTAGCTACATGGCAGATGAGTCCAACATGTGTATATTTAGAGGGCTAGATACAAGGCAGATGAGTCCAACATTTTAATACACAGAGAGCTGGCTACATGGCTGATGAGTCCAACATGTCCATGTATTGAGAGCTAGATACATGGCAGACAAGTCAAATATATGCAAATACAGTGAGCTACTTACATGGCAGATCAGTCCAACGTATCCATGCACAGAGAGCTAGCTACATGGTAGACGGGTCTAAAATGTCCAAAAACAGAGAGCTAGCTACATGGCAGAGGAGTGCAACATTTTCATATACAGAGTTCTAGCAACATGACAGATGAGTCCAACGTGTCCATATACAGAGAGCTAGCTACATGGCAGACAAGTCTAATATGTTCATATACAAAGAGCTACCTACATAGTAGATCAGTCTAACATATCCATGCACAGAGAACTAGCTGCATGCCAGACGAGTCCCAAATATCCATATAAACAGAGCTAGCTACATGTCAGAGTAGTGAAACATTTCCATATACAGAGTTCTAGCTACATGGCAGATAAGTCCAACGTGCCCATATACTAAGAGCTAGCTACATGGCTGATGAGTTCAAATTGTCTATATACTGAGAGTTAGCAACAAGGCAGATGAGTCCAACGTGTGTATATATAGAGGGTTAGATACAAGGTAGATGAGTACAACATGTTCATATACAGAAGGCTGGTTACATGGCTTATGAGTCCAACATGTCCATACACAGAGAGCTACCTACATGGCAGATCAGTCCAACATATCCATGAAGAAAGAGGTAGCTTCATGGCAGACGAGTCCAAAATGTCCATATACAGAGAGCTAGGTACATGACAGAGTAGTGCAACATTGCCATATACAGAGTTCTAGCTACATGGCAGATGAGTCCAATGTGCCCATATATTGAGAGCTAGCTACATGGCAGAGTAGCCCAACATGACCATATACACAGTACTAGCTACATGACAGATGAGTCCAACATGTCCATATACTGAGAGTTAGCTACAAGGCAGATGAGTGTAACATGTTCATATCCAGATAGATGGCTACATGGCTGATGAGTCCAACATGTCCCTATACTGAGAGCTAGCTACATGGCAGACAACTCGAATATGTTCATATACCGAGAGCTACCTACATGGCAGATCAGTCCAACATATCCATGCACAGAGAGCTAGCTACATGACAGATGAGTCCAAAATATCCATATAGAGACCTAGCTACATGGCAGAGTAGTGCAACATTTCCATCTACAGAGTTCTAGTTACAAGGCAGATGTGTCCAACTTGTCCATATACTGAGAGCTAGCGACATAGCAGAGTAGTCCAACAAGTCCATATACAGAATACTAGCTAAATGTCACATGAGTCGA
This sequence comes from Chrysochloris asiatica, assembly GCF_000296735.1. NCBI lineage: Eukaryota > Metazoa > Chordata > Mammalia > Afrosoricida > Chrysochloridae > Chrysochloris > Chrysochloris asiatica. The sequence goes on from NW_006408877.1 coordinate 446,189, forward strand.
ACATGTCCATATATTGAGAGCTACATGGCAGATGAGTCCAACTTGTGTATATATAGAGTACTTGCTACAAGGCAGAGGAATGCAACATGTTCATACTGAGAGAGATGGCTAATGAGTCCAACAACTCCAAATACTGAGAGCTAGCTACATGTAAGAGAAGTCCAGTATGTTCATATAAAGAGAGCTACCTGCATGGCAGATCAGTCCATTATATCCCTGCATAGAGAGCTAGGAACATGGCAGAAGAGTCCAAAATGCCCATATACAGAGTACTAGCTACATTGCAGATGAGTCAAAATGGCCATATACTGAAAGTTAGCAACATCACAGATGAGTCCAACATGTTCATACACAGAGAGCTGGCTACATGCCTGTTGAGTCGAACATGTCCATATACAGAGTTCTAGCTACATGGCAGATGAGTGCAACATGTCCTTATACTGAGAGCTAGCTATATGGCAGAGTAGCCCAACATATCCTTATACAGAGTACTAGCTACATGGCAGATGAGTGCAACATGTCCATATATTGAGAGTTAGCTAGAAGGCAGAGTAGCACAACATGTCCATATACAGAGTACTAGCTACAAGGCAGATGAGTCTAACATGTTCATATACCGAGAGATAGCTACATGGCAGACAAATCCAATATGTTCATGTACCGAGAGCTACCTACATGTCAGATCAGTCCAACATATCCATGCACAGAGAACTATCTACACAGCAGACAAGTCCAAAATATCCATATACAGAGAGCTAGCTGCATGGCATAATAGTGCAACATTTCTATCTAGAGAGTTCTAGCTACATGGCAGATGCGTCCAACTTGTCCATATACTGAGAGCTAGAGACATGGCAGAGTAGTCCAACAAGTCCATATAGAGAATACTAGCTAAATGGCAAATGAGTCCAACATGTCCGTAAACTGAGAGTTAGCTACATGGCAGATGAGTCCAACATGTGTATATATAGAGGATTAGCTGCAAGGCAGATGAGTGAAAAATGTTCATGCAGAGAGAAATGGCTAAGGAATCCAACAACTCTATATAAAGAGAGCTAGCTAGGTGGCAGACAAATCCAATATGTTCATATACAGAGAGCTACATACATGGCAGATCAGTCCAACATATCCTTGCACAGAGAACTAGTTACATCGCAGGCATGTTTGAAATGTCCATATACAGTGTGCTAGCTACATGACACATTATTCCAACATGTCCATATATAGAGTACTAGCTACATGGAAGATGAGTCCATCATGTCCATATACTGAGAGTTACCTACATGGCAGACCAGTCCAACATGTGTATATTTAGAGGGCTAGCTACAAGGCAGATGAGTCCAACATTTTAATACACAGAGAGCTGGCTACATGGCTGATGAGTACAACATGTCCATACACTGAGAGCTAGCTACATGGCAGACAAGTCTAATATGTGCAAATAGAGTGAGCTACCTACATGACAGATCAGTATCCATGCACAGAGAGCTAGCTGTGTTGCAGACGAGTCTAAAATATCCAAATACAGAGAACTAGCTACATGGCAGAGTAGTGCAACATTTCCATACACAAAGTTCTAGCAACATGACAGATGAGTCCAATTTGTCTATACTGAGAGCTAGCTACATGGCAAAGTAGTCCAACATATCGTTATACAGAGTACTAGCTACACGGCAGATGAGTCCAACATGTCCATATACTGAGAGTTAGCTACATGGCAGATGGGTCCAACATATGTATATTTAGAGGGCTAGCTACAAGGCAGATTAGTCCAACATGTCAATATATGGACAATTAGATACAAAATGCATATGAATCCAACATGCGTATATATAGAAGACTTGCTACAAGGCAGATAGGTCAAACATGTTCATACAAAGAGCGCTAACTACGTGGCTAATAAGTCAAACATCCCCATATATTCCCATGGCCGAAAAGCCCAGTATGGTCATATACAGAGAGGTACTTACAAGGTAGATCAGTCCATCATAACCATGCACAGAGAGCTAGCTACATGGCAGATGAGTCCCAAATGTCCATATACAGTGAGCTAGCTACATGGAAGAGTAGTCCAACATGTCCATATACATAGTACTAGCTACGTGTCAGATGAGCCCAACATGTCCATATACTGAGAGTTAGCAACATGGCAGATGAGTCCAACATGTGTATTTTTAGAGGGCTGGCTACAAGACAAATGAGTACAACATGTTCAAACACAGAGAGCTGGCTACATGGCTGATGATTCCTACATGTTCATATACCGAGAGCTAGCTATATTGCAGACAAGTCCAATATATTCTTAAACAGAGAGCAAATACATGGCAGATCAGTCCAACATATTTATGCACAAAGATCTAGCTACATGGTAGACAAGTCAAAAATGTGCCTATACAGAGAGCAAACTTCATGCAAAGTAAAGCAACATTTCCATATACATAGTTCTAGCTACATGGCAAATGAGTCCAACATGATCATAAACTATGAGCTAGCTAAATGTCGTAGTAGTCCAACATGTCCATATACAGAGTAGTAGCTACATGGCAGATGAGTCCAACGTGTCATATACTGAGAGATAACTAAAAAATCCAGGTGAGTCTAACATGTGCATATATTGAGGTTTTGCTACAGGAAGATGAGTACAAAATGTTCTTACAGAGATAGAGGGCTTCATGGCTGATGATTCCAACATGTCCATATACTGAGAGCTAGCTATATGGCAGAGTAGTCCAATATGTCCATATACAGAGTACTTGCTACATGGCAGATGAGTCCAATATGTATATATAGAGAACTAGCTAAAAGGCATATGATTCCATCATGTCCATATACTGACAATTATCTACATGTCAGATGAGTACAACATATGTATATATAGAAGACTAGTTACAAGGCAGATGAGTCCATCATGCTAATACAGAGAGAGCTGGCTACATGGCTGATGAGTCCAACGTGTCCATATACAGACAGCTAGCTACATGGCAGACAATCCCAATATGTTCATATACCGAGAATTTCCTACATGGCAGATCAGTCTAACATATCCATGCACAGAGAGCTAGCTACATGGCAGACGAGTCCAAAATGTCTTTATACTGAGAGCTAGCTACATGACAGAATAGTGCAACATTTCAAAATACAGAGTTCTAGCAGCATGACAGATGAGTCCAACGTGTCCATAAACTGAGAACTAGCTATATGGCAGATGGGACCAACATGTGTATATTTAGAGGGCTAGCTACAAGGGAGATTGGAACAACATGTTCATACTTAGATAGCTGGCTTCAAGGCTGATGAGTCCAACATGTCCATATACAGAGTGCAAACTACATGGAAGACAAGTCCAATATGTTCATATACAGAGAGTTACCTACATGGCAGATCAGTCCAACTAATCCATGCACAGAGAGATAGCTGCAATGCAGACGAGTCAAAAATGTCCATATACAGAGAGCTAGCTACGTGGCAGAGTAGTGCAACATTTCCATATACAGAGTTCTAGCTACATGGCAGATGAGTCCACCATGCCCATATACTGAGAGCTAGTTACATGGCAGAGT
>NW_006408877.1:449848-453472 GCF_000296735.1 Chrysochloris asiatica
ATACTGAGAGCTAGTTACATGGCAGAGTAGCCCAACATGTCCATATACAAAGTAATAGCTACATGGCAGATGAGACCAACATGTCCATATACTGAGAGATAGCTGGAGGGCAGTTGAGTCCAACATGTGTATATATAGAGGACTAGCTGCAAGGCAAATGAGTCAACGAGTGCATATACTGAGAGCTAGCTACATGACAGAGCAGTCCAACATGTCCATATACAGAGTAATAGCTCCATGGCAGTTGAGCCCAAATTGTCCTGAGAGTTAGTCCAACATGTTCATATACTGAGTTTAGCAACATGGCAGATGAGTTCAACATGTGTATAAAGAAGGCTAACTACAAGGCAGATGAGTCCAACATGTTTGTACACGGAGAGCTTGCTACATGGCTGATGAGTCTAACATGTCCATAAACAGAGCTAGCTACATGGCAGACAAGTCCAATATGTTGATATACAGAGAGCTACCTTTATGGCAGATCAGTCCAACATATCCATACACAGAGAGCTAGCTACATGGCAGAGCAGAGCAACATTTACATATACAGAGTTCTAGCTACATGGCAGATGAGTCCAACGTGTGCCTATATTGAGACATAGTTACATGGCAGAGAAGTCCAATATGCCCATATACAGAGTACTAGATACATCGCAGATGATTCCAATATGTTAATATACTGACAGTTATCTACATGGCAGAGAGATACAACATGTACATATATAGAGGGCTAGCTACAAGGCAGATGAGTCCATCTTGCTAATACAGACAGAGCTGGCTACATGGCTAACGAGTCCTACATGTCCAAATACAGAGAGCTAGCTACATGAAAAACGAGTCCAAAATGTCCATGTAGAGAGAGCTAGCTACATGGCAGATTAGTGCAACATGCCAATATACAGAGTTCTAGCAACATGGCAGATGTCCATATACTGAGAGCTAGATACACGGCAGAGTAGTCAAACATGTCCATATACAGAGTACTAGCTACATGGCAAATTAGTCCAACATGTTCATACAGAGAGAGCTATCTACATGGCTGATGAGTCCAACATTTCCACATACAGAGAGCTAGCTACATGGCAGATTGGTGCAACATTTCCATATACAGAGTATTAGCTACATGACAGATGAGTATAACATGTCCATATACTGCGAGTTAGCTGCAAGGCAGATGAGTCCATCATGCTAATACAGAGAGAGCTGGCTACATGACTGATGAGTCCTACGTGTCCATATACAGAGAGCTAGCTACATGGCAGAGTAGTGCATCATTTCCATATACAGAGTTCTACCTACATGGCAGATGGGTCCAACGTGTCCATAAAATGAAAGCTAGCTACATGGGAAAGTAGACCAACATGTCCTTTTACAGAGTACTAGCTACATGGCAGATGAGTCCAACATGTCCATATATAGAGTACTAGCTACATGGCAGATGAGCTCAACATGTCCACATATTGAGAGATAGCTACATGGTAGATGAGTCCAACATGTGTATATATAGAGAACTAGCTACAACGCAGATGATTCCAATATGCTCATACAGAGAGAGCGGGCTACATGGCTGATGAGTCCAACATGTCCATATACAGAGACCTAGCTACATGGCAGACAAGTCCAATATGTTCATATAGAGAGAGCTACCTACATAGCAGATCAGTCCAACATATCCATTCACAAAGAGGTAGCTGCATGGCAGACGAGTCCAAAATGTCCCTATACAGAGAGCTAGTTATGTGGCAGAGTAGTGCAACATTTCCATATACAGAGTTCTAGCTACATGGCAAATGAGACCATCGTGTCCGTATACTGAGAGATAGCTACATGGCAACGTTGAACAACATGTCCATATACAGAGTACTAGGTACATGGCAGATGAGTCCAACATGTGTATATATAGAGGACTACCTACAAGGCAGATGAGTCCAACATGTTCATACAGAGAGAGCTGACAACATGGCTGATAAGTCCAACATGTCCATATACAGAGTTCTAGCTACATGGCAGAAGAGTCCAATATGTTCATGTACAGAGAGCTACCTACATGTCAGATCAGTCCAACATATCCATGCACCGAGAGCTAGTCACATGGCAGACAAATCCAAAATGTCCATATAGAGAGAGCTAGGTAATGGCAGAGTAAGTGCAACATTTCCATATACAGAGTTCTAGCTACATGGAAAATGAGCCAAACATGTGAATAGACTGAGAGCTAGCGACATGGCAGAGTAGTCCAACATGTCCATATAAAGAGTGCTAGCTACATGGCAGATGAGTACATCATGTGTATATTTAGAGGGCTAGTTTCAAGGCAGATTTGTCCAGCATGTTCATACACAGAGAGCTGGCTACACGGCTGATGAGCCCAACATGTCCATATACTGGGAGCTAGCTACATGTCAGACAAGTCTACTATATTCATATAAAGATAGCTGCATACATGGTGGATCAGTCCTACTTATCCATGCATAGAGAGCTAGCTACATAGCAGACGAGTCCATAACGTCCTTATACAGAGTGTTAGCTATGTGGCAGAATAGTGCAACATTTCCATATACAGAGTTCTAGCTACATGGCAAATGAGTCCAATGTGTCCGTATACTGAGAGCTAGCTACATGTCAGAGTAGCCCAACATGTCCATATACAGAGTACTAGCTACATGGCAGATGAATCCAACATTTCCATATACTGAGAATTAGATAAAAATGCATATGAGTCCAAGATATGTATATACCAAGGCTTGCTACAAGGAAGATGTGTCAAACATGTTCATACAAAGAGAGCTGACTACGTGATTGATGAGTCCAACATTCCCATATATATAGAGATAGCTACATGGCCGAAAAGTTCAGTATGTTCAGGTACAGAGAGCTACCTACATGGCAGATCAGTCCATCATATCTATGCACAGAGAGCTAGCTACATGGCAGACGAGTCCCAAAAGTCCATATACAGAGAGCTAGCTACAAGGAAGCGTAGTCCAACATGACCATGTACATAGTACTAGCTACATGTCAGATGAGTCCAACATGTCCATATACTGAGAGTTAGCAACGTGGCAGATGAGTCTAACATGTGTATATATAGAGGACTACCTTCAAGGCAGATGAGTCCAAAAGGCTCATACAGAGAGACCTTGCAACATGGCTGATGAGTTCAACATGTCCATATACAGAGAGCTAGCTACATGGCAGAAGAGTCTAATATGTCCACATGCAGAGAGCTACCTACATGGCAGATCAGTCCTACATATCCATGCACCAAGAGCTAGTCACATGGCAGAGGAATCCAAAATGTCCATATAGAGAGAGCTAGGTAAAGGCAGAGTAAGTGCAACATTTCCATATACAGAGGTCTAGTTACATGGCAAATGAGTCCAACATGTGCATATACTGAGAGCTAGCTACATGGTAGAGTTGTCCAATATGTCCATATACAGAGTACAAGCTACATGGCAGATGAGTCCAGCGTGTGTATATTTAGAGGGCTAGCTTCAAGTCAGATTTGTCCAGCATGTTCCTTCACAGAGACCTGGCTGCATGGCTGATGACTCCAATATGTCCATTTACTGGGAGCTAGCGGGAGAAAGATGAGGCTTTCTACTCCCGTAAAGATTTACA
>NW_006408877.1:453572-456031 GCF_000296735.1 Chrysochloris asiatica
AGGCTTTCTACTCCCGTAAAGATTTACACCCTTGGAAACCCTGTACAGGGTCGCTATGGGTCGGAACCGACTCGACGGCACTTAACAACAACAACAACAAGCTACATGGCAGACAAGTCTAATAGGTTCATATACAGATACATACCTACATGGTGAATCAGTTCAACTTATCCATGCACAGAGAGCTAGCTACATAGCAGATGAGTCCAGAATGTCCTTACACAGAGAGTTAGCTACGTAGAACAGTAGTGCCACATTTCCATATACAGAGTTCTAGCTACAAGGCAGATGAGTCCAACGTGTCCACATAGTGATCGTTACTTACATGGTAGAGTAATCCAACATGTCTATATGCAGAGTACTAACTACGTGGCAGATGAGTCCAATGTGTCTATATTCTGAGAGTTAGCTACATGGCATATGAATCCAACATGTCCATATACTTAGAGTTAGCTACATGGCAGATGAGTCCAACGGGTCCATATACTGAGAGTTAGTTACCTGGCAGATAAGTACAAAGTGACCATATACTGAGAGCCAGATACCTTGCAGAGTAGTCCAACATATCCATATAGAGAGTACTAGCTATATGGCAGATGATTCCAACATGACCATATACTGAGAGTAAGCTACAGGGGAGGTGGGTTTAACTTGTGTATATTTAGAGGGCTAGCTACAAGACAGATGAGTCCAACATGTTCATACACAGAGAGCGGTCTACATGGCTGACGAGTCCAACTTGTCCATATACTGAGAGCTAGCTTCATGGCAGATCAGTCCAATATATCCATGCACAGAGAGCTAGCTTCGTGGCAGAGGAGTCCAAAATGTCCATATACAGAGAGTTAATTACATAGCATAGTGTCACATTTCCATATACATAGTTCTAGCTACACAACATATGAGTCCAACATGTCCATATACTGAGAGCTAATTTCATGGCAGAGTGGTCCAAAATGTTCACACACAGAGTACTAGCTACAAAGCAGGTGAGTGCAACATGTCCAAATACTGAGAATTAGTTACTTGCCAGATGAGTCCAACATGTGTATATTTAGAGGGCTACCTAAAAGGCAGATGAGTCCAACATGTTCATACACAGAGAGCTGGCTACATGGATGATGAGTCCAACATGTCCATATACAGAGAGCTAGCTACATGGCAGACATGTACACTATGTTCATATACAGAGAGCTAACTACATGGCAGATCAGCCCAACATATCCATGCACAGAGAGCTAGCTACATGGCAGACTAGTCTAAATGTCCATATACAAAGAGCTAGCTTCATGGCAGAGTAGTGCAAAATTTCCATATTCAGAGTTCTAGCTACATGACAGAAGAGTCCAATGTGTCCCCATAGTGAGAGCTAGCTTCATGGCAGAGTGGTCCTACTTGTCCATTTACAGAGTACTAGGTACATGACAGATGAGTCCAACATGTCCGTATACTGAGAGTTATCTAAATGGCAGATGAGTCCAACATGTGTATGTTTAGAGGGCTAGATATAAGGCAGATGAGTCCAACATTTTCAAACAGAAAGAGGTGGCTTCATGGCTGGTGAGAAAACAATTCCATGTACTGTGAGCTACCTACATGGCAGATCAGTTCAACATATCCATGCACAGAGTGCTAGGTACATGGAAGACAAATCCATAACGTCCATATAGAGAGAGCTAGCTACAGGGCAGACAAGTCCAATATGTTCATATACCGAGAGCTACCTACATGGCAGATCAGTCCAACATATCCATGCACAGAGAGATAGACACATGGCAGACGGATCCACAGTATCCATATACATAGAGCTAGCTACATGGCAGAGTAGTGCAGCATTTCCATATACACAGTTCTAGCTACATGGCAGATGAGTCCAACATATCCACATACTGAGAACTAGCTACATGGTAGAGTAGTCCAACATGCCCATACAGAGAGTACTTGCTACATGGCAGATGAGTCCAAAATGTCCATATACTGAGAGTTAGCTACAAATTGCAGATGAGTCCAATATGTGTATATTTTGAGAAGTAGGTACAAGACAGATGAGTCATAACATGTTCATACAGAGAGAGCTGGCTACATGGCTGATGAGTCCAACATGCCCATAAAGAGGGAGCTAGTTTCCTGGCAGAAAAGTCTGTTATGTGCATATGCAGAGATATACTTACATAGCGGATCTGCCCAACATATCCATGCACAGAGAAGTAGCTTCATTGCAGACGAGTCAAAAATGTCCATATACGGAAAGCTAGCTACATGGCACAGTAGTGCAAAATTTCCATATACAGAGTTCTAGCTTCATGGCAGATGAGTCCAATGTGTCCATATACTGAGAGCTAGCTACATGGCAAAGTAATCCAACGTGTCCAAATACAGTGTACTAGCTACATGGTAGGTGAATCCAACATGTCCATATCCTAAGATAGCTTCATGGCAGATGAGTCGAACTTGTGTAT
>NW_006408877.1:456151-458140 GCF_000296735.1 Chrysochloris asiatica
GACGAGTCCACAATGTCCATATAGAGAGAACTAGCTATGTGGCAGACGAGTCCAAAATGTCCATATACAGAGGGGTAGCTACATGGCAGAGTAGTCCAACTTGTCCATTACAAAGACCTACCTACATGGAAGATCAATCCAACATATCCATGCACAGAGAGCTAGATACATGGCAGAGTAGTCCAACATATCCATCTACAAAGTACTAGCTACATGGCAGATGAGAAAAACATGTCCATATTGAGAGTTAGCAACATGGCAGGTTAGTCAAACATGTGTATATTTAGAGGGCTAGCTACAAGGCAGATGAGTCCAACATGTTTACACACAGAGAGCTGGCTACATGACAGATGACTCCAACATGTCTATATACTGAGAGCTAGCTACATGGTAGACAAGTCCAATATGTTCATATATAGAGAGCTACCAACATGGCAGATCAGTCCCACATATCCATGCACAGAGAGCTAGCTACCTGGCAGATGAGTCCAAAATATCCATATACAGAGAGTTAGCTACATGGCAGAGTAGTGCAACATTTCCATATACACAATTTTAGCTACATTGCAGATGAGTCCAACGTGTACATATACTATGAGATAGCTACATGTCAGATTATCCAACATGTTCATATACAGAGTACTAGATGCATGGCAGATGAGTCCAGCATGTCCATATACAGAGTTAGCTACAAAATGCAGGTGAGTCCAACATATGTACATATAGAGCACTTCCTAGAAGGCAGATGAGTCCAAACTGTTCAAACAGAGAGAGTGAGCTACATGGCTGAGAAGTCCAACATGTCCATATACAGAGAGCTACCTACATGGCAGACAAGTCCAATATGTTCATATACAGAGAACTACCTACATGGCAGATCAGTCCAACATATCCAAGCACAGAGAGACAGCTACATGGCAGAGGTGTCCACAATGTCCATATACAGAGAGATAGCTACATGGCAGAGTAAGTGCAACATTTCCATAAACAGAGTTCTAAGTACATGGGAGATGAATCCAACGAATGCATATACTGAGAGCTAGCTACATTTCAGAGTAGTCCAACATGTCCATATACTGAGAGTTAGCTACAAAATGCAGATGAGTCCAACATGTGTATATATAGAGGACTTGCTACAAGGCAGATGAGTCCAAAATGTTCATATAGAGAGAGTGGGCTACATGGCTGATGTGTCTAACATGTCCATATACAGAGACCTAGCTACATGGCAGACAAGTCCAATATGTTCTATACAGAGAGCTACGTACATGGCAGATCAGTTCACCATATCCATGCACAGAGACCTAGCTACATGGCAGACGAGTCCACAATGTCCATATACAGAGATCTAGCTACATGGCAGATTAAGAGCAACATTTCCATATACAGTGTTCTAGTTACATGGCAGATGAGTCCAACATGTCCTTATAATGATAGCTACATGGCAGATGAGTCCAACATTTCTCTTTATAGAGGGGTAGCTACAAGGCAGATAAGTCCAACATGTTCATACAGAGAGAGCTGGCTACACGGATGATGAGTCTAATATGTCCATATACAGAGAGCTAGCTACATGGCAGACAAGTCCAATATGTTCATATACAGAGAGCTACCTACATGGTAGATCAGTCCAACATATCAACGCACAGAGCGCGAGCCACATGGCAGACAAGTTCAAAATGTCCATATACATGTGAGATATGTCTCTTGCAGGCAGCATATTGATGGATCTTGTTTTCTTATCCATTCTGCCACTCTCTGTCCCTTCACTGGTGCATTCAATCCATTGACATTCAGTGTAATTTTTGATAAGTACGAATTGATTACTGTCATTATGTTCCTTTTTTGGTGATGTTGATCGTTCTTTGGTTCTTCTTTCTTTCTTGTGTTGGCTTCATGTCTTCTGAGTTGTTATTGGTCGGTTTCCTCCTTGTTTCTCTGTTCGCTTGATCTACTTGGGAATTCAGTTTGTGATATGTTGTGGAGTGT
>NW_006408877.1:458493-460308 GCF_000296735.1 Chrysochloris asiatica
ACCATCATATTTGATTGATAGTTTTGCTGGATAGACAATTCTTGGTTGACAGTTATTTTCTTGCAGGGCTTTGTATATATCTCCCCATTGCCTTCTCGCCTGAATGGTTTGTTCTGAATAGTCCGAGCTTAATCTTATTTGCTTGCCTTTATAAGGTTATATTTCTATTCTCCCTGGCTGCTTTTAATACTCTTTCCTTGTCTTTGATTTTTGAGAGCTTGATTAGTATATGTCTTGGAGATTTTCTACTGGGATCTATCCTTCCTGGAGTACGTTGGGCTTCTTGAATGCTTATCCTTTCATCTTTCAAGATGTTAGGAAATTTTTCTTCCAGAAGCTCTTCCACGATCTCTTCTGTGGATTTCTTTGTTTCTTCTTGCTCTGGAATGCAAATAATTCTTACATTGTTCCTCTTCATGTTGTCCAGCATGAATCTTAGACTCTCTTCAGATTGTTTTATCCTTTTAACTGCTTGTTCTTCTACCTTGGCAGTATTGAGAGATCTGTCTTCCAGCTTGCTAATTCTGACTTCCATCTCTTTTAGTGTGCTCATTTCTCCTTTAATGCTCTTGTCTATTTCTTATATCTTATTTTTGATCACCTGGGCATCTTTTTGCAGGTTTTGGATTGTTTCCAATGCTGCGTCTATATTATTTGATTGTTCCTGCAGAATTATTTTTACTTCTTCCTTATTTTCCTCGACCCCTTTTCAGATTATTTGAATTTTTTTCCATATTATTCTTCTGAATTCCCTCTCAGGCATATCTAAAACTCACTCCTCCTCCTCTATGAAGGTTTTGTCTGTCTCCAGTTTAATTGCATCAGGTCTTTTCTTCTGTTTTTGGACATGCTTTGATAAAGTTGATAGTTTTTTATTGGTCATGGTTATTGTTTTATTATTATTATTATTGTTATTAATGTTGTCAGGAGATGGTCTTCCCTTTTCGTCTGTAAATCGTAGCAAATATTGTTGGTCTCGTCTAAGTGATGGAATATTATGTTGTAGCTTAGCTATATGGCCACGATTACTATTTCTTCTTATGGAACATAGGGAGGATAAGTTCCCACCTCCAGGAATGATTTGTAGTCAACAAGATCTCTATGTGCATGGGTGCACTGTACCGGCATATTTTTATTGGGATCTCACGCCAGGGTGGGAAGACTTGGGGTGAGAGGAAGTTATATCACCTCTGGCCCTTCTGGGATATGTAGCTGTCCAAGCGGGCTGGCCCTGTTCCTGCTCTCTAAAATCTGCAATCACAGGAGTTACCCGCAGTATCCGCAGGAAAGAGTCCCCAAATATGCGCTTTTCTTTATCCTTGTTAGCGTGGTTTCCCAAAAATGTGGGTCCAGGAGAGATTATGATAGTCCAAAAGCCATGGGACTGGTATATGAACGTCAGCTTTGTAAGATTCCACTGCTAGCTAGAAGCTTAGCTGCAGTGACAGTTGGGGGCTTAGCTGCAGCGACAGTTGGGGGATGATGCATGATGTTAAGAAGCTGCTGCAGCCTTTCTTACACCCTCCAGAGTTCCTCACACTCCGTGCGTGGGTGAGCTACACCCAGCCAATTTTTATTGGGGCCTCAAGCCAGGGCAGGGAGACTTAGGGCTGGAGGAAGTTGTATCTCCTCTGGCCCTTCTGGGAGATGCCACGTTCTGTATGGGTCAGTCCTGGCCCCGCCTTCCAAACTCTGCTGTCATGAGAGCACTCCGTGGTCCCTGCAGGAAAGAGTTCCTTTTCCTGCTTTGCTTTATCCTTGTTAGCGCAGTTTCTCAAAAATGTGGGTCCAGGAGTGTTTATGATAGCCCAAAAG
>NW_006408877.1:466452-466952 GCF_000296735.1 Chrysochloris asiatica
TTGACTGGACTTCAATGACTGGATAAACAGAGCTCAACCCTAAGAAGAAAGAAGAGGGAAAAAAGCATCATCTGATACAATTCGATAAACATGACTTCCACCTATAAATGCAGTAGCTCAAAACACGAAACAAGTCCCTGCTGCAAGAACTATACCCACCCCCTCCACACAAAGGGTAGACAGGGATGAGCAAATCGGACAATGGCTACCCAAAATGGGGGGAGGGATACAAAGGCAAGAAGTGACTGGTTTAAAGAGGGAACCTAGATCCAGAGGCCATGGAGGAAGGTAATGTCTCCATTGAGTGGTGTCCAGCCAGTCCAGGAAGGGCTGATGAAACGAAATATAGATGGGTCTCTTGTGATGCAATGGTGAATAAGTGTTCTCAAGACTGACTGAAAGGGTTGGAAATCTAAAGATGGACATTCTGTAACAAAGAGAGGAGTGATTAATCTATCAGTCTCGGAGCAGAGGACCCTGGGACCATCAATGGAGAAGAG
>NW_006408877.1:468632-470508 GCF_000296735.1 Chrysochloris asiatica
ATTAACAGAATTCTAGTTGCATGGCAGATGAGTCCAACGTGTCCATATAATGAGAACAAGCTACATTGCAGAATAGACCAACATTTACATATACAGAGTACTAGCTACATAGTCGATGAGTCCAACATGTCCATATACTGAGAGTTAGCTACATGGCAGATGAGTCCAACATGTGTATATATACAGGATTAGCTGCAAGGCAGATGAGTCCAACATATTCATACAAAGAGAGTTGGCTACATGGCTGATGAGTCTAACTTGTCTATATAATGAGGGCTAGCTATATGGCAGAGCAGTCCAATATGTTCATATACAGAGAGCTAATTTCATGTCAGTTCAGTCCAACATATCCATGCACAGAAAGAAAGTTACATAGCAGACGAGTCCAAAATGTCCATATACAGAGAGCTAGCTACATGACAGATGAGTTCAACATGTCCATATACTGAGAGTTAGCTACATGGCTGAGGAGTCCAACATGTATATATATAGAGGACTAACTACCAGGCAGATGAGTCCAACATGTTCATACAGAGAAAGCTGGCAGCATGACTGATTATTTCATCATGTCCATATATAGAAAGCTAGCTACATGGCAGACAAGTCCAAAATGCTTATATATAGAGCTACCTACATGGCAGATCAATCCAACATATCCATGCACAAAGGCTAGCTACATGGCAGACGAATCCAAATTGTCCATATACAGAGTGGTAGCTACATAGTAGAGTAGTCCAAATTGTCCATATACAAAGACCTACCGACATGGAAGATCAGTCAGACATATCCATGCATAGAGAGCTAGATACATAGCAGATTAGCCCAACATGTCCATATACAAAGTACTAGCTACAAGCAAATGAGAACAACATGTCCACATATTGAGAGTTAGCAACATTGCAGATTAGTCCAACATGTGTATATTTAGAGGACTAGCTACAAGGCAGATGAGTCCAACATGTTAATACACAGAGAGCTGGCTACATGACTGATGACTCCAACATGTCTATATACTGAGAAGTAGCTACATGGCAGACAATTCCAATATGTTCATATACAGAGAGCTACCAACATGGCAGATCAGTCCAACATATCCATGCATAGAGAGCTAGATACATGGCAGAGTAGTCCACATGTCCAGATACAACGTACTAGCTACATGGCAGATGAGAACAACATGTCCATATATTGAGAGTTAGCAACATGACAGATTAGTCAAACATGTGTATATTTAGAGGGCTAGCTAAAAGGCAGATGAGTCCAACATGTTAACACCCAGAGAGCTGGCTATATGACTGATGACTCCAACATGTCTATATACTGAAAGCTTGCTACATGGCAGACAAGTCCAATATGTTCATATACGGAGAGCTACCAACATGGCAGATCAGCCCCACATATCCATGCACAGAGAGCTAGCTACCTGGCAGATGAGTCCAAAATATCCATACACAGAGAGATAGCTACATGGCAGAGTAGTGCAACATTTCCATATACAGAGTTCTAGCTACATAACAGATGACTCCAATGTGTACATATACTATCAGATAGCTACATGTCAGAGTAGTCCAACATGTCCATACACAGAGTACTAGCCACATGGCAGATGAGTCCAACATGTCCATATACTGAGCGTGAGCTACAAAATGCAGGTGAGTCCAACATATGTATATATAGAGGGCTTCCTACAAGGCACATGAGTTCAAAATGTTCAAACGGAGAGAGCGGCCTACATGGCTGAGGAGTCCAACATGTCCATATACAGAGACCTAGCTACATGACAGACAAGTCCAATATGTTCATATACAGAGAGCTACCTACATGGCAGATCAGTCCAACATATCCATGCACAGAGAACTAGCTACATGGCAGACAA
>NW_006408877.1:472508-477401 GCF_000296735.1 Chrysochloris asiatica
TAGCTACATGGCTGACGAGTACAAAATGTCCATAAACAGAGGGGTAACTACATGGCAGAGTAGTGCAACATTCCATATACAGAATTCTAGCTACATGGCAGATGAGTCCAACGTGTCCATATACTGAGAGCCAGCTACATGGCAGAGTAGTCCAACATGTCCATATATAGAGTACTAGCTACATGGCAAATAAGAACCATCATGTCCATATACTGAGAGTTAGCAATATGGCAGATGAGTGAAACATGTGTATATTTAGAGGGCTAGCTACAAGGCAGATGAGTCCAATATGTTCATACACAGTGAGATGGCTACATGGATGATGATTCCAACATGTCGCTATACTGAGAACTAGCTACATGGCAGACTAGTCCAATATGTTCATATACAGAGAGCTACCTACAGGGCAGATCAGTCCAACATATCCTTGTACAGACAGCTAGCTACATGGCAGACAAGTCCAAAATGTCCATATACTGAGAGCTAGCTACATGGAAGAGTAGTGCAACATTTCCATATACAGAGTTCTAGCTACATGGCCAACGAGTCTAAAATGTCCATATACAGCAGGGTAGCTACATGGTAGAGTAGTGCAACATTTCCATATACAGAATGCTATCTACATGGCCGATAAGTCCAACGTTTCCATATACTGAGAGCCAGCTACATGGCAGAGTAGTCCAACATGTCCATATACAGTGTACTAGTTACATGTGCATGATTATGTTGGACTGATCTGCCATATAGGTAGCTCTCTGTTTAGGAACATATTGGAGTTGTCTGCTATGTAGCTTGCTCTTTGTATATGGAAATATTGGACTCATCAGCAATGTATCCTGCTCTCTCTGCATGAACATGTTAGACTCATCTGCCTTGCAGCTAGTCCTCTATATATACACATGTACTCATATGCTTTTTGTAGCTCATTCTTAGTATATGGACATGTTGGCTCATCTGCCATGTATTTGGTACTCTGTATATGGACATGTTGAACTACTCTGCCATGTAGCTAGCTCTCTCTATATAGAGAGGTTGTACCCATCTGCCATGTAGCTTCAACTCTGTATATGGAAATGTAGCACTACTCTGCCATGTAGCTACCCCTCTTTATATGGACAGTTTGGACTCGTCTACCATGTAGCTAGCTCTCTGTGCATGGATATGTTGTATTGATCTGACATATAGGTAGCTCTCTGTATATGAACATATTGTACTTGTCTGCCATGTAGCTAGCTCTCGTTATATGGGCATGTTGGGCTCATCAGTCATGTAGTCAGCTCTCTCTGTATGAACATATTGGACTCATCTGCCTTTTAGCAAGTCCTCTATAAATACACATGTTGGACTCATATGCATTTTGTAGGTAATTCTCAGTATATGGACATGTTGGACTCATCTGCCATGAAGCCAGTATTCTGTTTATGGACATATTTTACTCATCTGCCATGTACCTTGAACTCTGTAAATGGAAATGTTGCCCTAATCTGCCATGTAGCTAGCTCTCTGTATAGGGACATTTTGGACTCGTCTGCCATGTAGCTAGCTGTCTGTGCATGGATATGTTGGACTGATCTGCCATGTAGGTAGCTCTCTGTATATGAATATTTTGAACTTGTCTGCCATGTAGCTAGCACTTTGAATATGGACATGTTGGAATCATCAGCCATGTAACCAGCTCTCTCTGTATGAACCTGTTGGACTCATCTGCCTTAGAGCTAGTCCTCTCTATATATATAGATGTTGGACTCATCTGACATTTAGCTAACTCTCAGTATATGGACATGATGGACTCTTCTGCCATGTAGATAATACTCTGAATATGGACATGAGGGACTGCTTTGCTATGTAGCTAGCTATCAGTATATGGACACATTGGACTCATCTGCCATGTAGCTAGAACTCTGTATATGTAAACGTTGCACTACTCTGTCATGTAGCCAGCTCTCTATATATGGACATTTTGGACTCCTCTGCCATGTAGCTAGCTCTTGTGCATGGATATGGTGGACTGATCTGCCATGTAGTTTGCTCTCTGTATATGAACATACTGGACTTTTTGGCCATGAGGCTACCTCTCTGTATATGGGAATGTTGGACTCATCAGCCATATAGTCAGCTTTCCCTGTATGAACATATTGGACTCATCTGCCTTGTAGCAAGTCCTCTATATATACACATGTTGTACTCATATGCTTTATGTAGCTAATTCTCAGTATAAGGACATGTTGGACTCATCTGCCATGTAGCTAGTACTCTGTATATGGACATGTTGAACTACTCTGCCATGTATCTAGCTCTCAGTATATGGACATGTTGGACACATCTGCCATGTAGCTATAATTCTGTATATGGAAATGTTGCACTACTCTGCCATGTAGCTAGCTGTCTGTATATGGACATTTTGGACTCGTCTGCCATGTAGCTAATATTCTGTATATGGATATATTGGACTACTCTGCCATGTAGCTAGCTGTCAGTATATGGACTCTTGGACTCATCTGCCATGTAGCTAGTTCTCTGTATATGGACATGTTAGACTCATCAGCCATGTATCCAGCTCTCTCTGTATGAACCTGTTGAATTAATCTGCCTTGCAGCTTGTCCTCTACATATACATATGTTGAACTCATCTGCCATGTAGCTAACTCTCAGGATATGGACATGTTGTACTCATATGCTTTTTGTAGCTAATTCTCAGTATATGGACATGTTGGACTCATCTGCCGTGTACCTAATACACTGTATATGGACATGTTGAACTACTTTGCCATGTAGCTACCTATCTGTATATGGCCAGGTTGAGCCCATTAGACATATAACCAGCTGTCTGTGTATAAACATGTTGGACTCATCTGCCT
This sequence comes from Chrysochloris asiatica, assembly GCF_000296735.1. Lineage (NCBI taxonomy): Eukaryota > Metazoa > Chordata > Mammalia > Afrosoricida > Chrysochloridae > Chrysochloris > Chrysochloris asiatica. The sequence goes on from NW_006408877.1 coordinate 475,367, forward strand.
TGCAGCTAGCCCTCTAAATATACACATGTTTCACTCATCTGCCATGTTCCTAACTCTCATTATATGCACATGTTAGACTCATCTGCCATGTAGCCAGTACTCTGAATATGGGCATGTTGGACTACACTTTCATGTTGCTGGCTCTCAGTATATGGGCATGTGGGACTCATCTGCCATGTAGTTAGAACTCTGTATATGGAAATGTAGCACTACTCTGTCATGTAACTACCCTTCTGTATATGGAAAGTTTGGACTCGTCTGCTATGTAGCTAGCTCCCTGTGCATGGATATGTTGGACTGATCTGCCATGTAGGTAGCTCTTTGTATATGAACATATTGGACTTGTCTGCCATGTAGCTAGCTCTCTGTATATGAACATATTGGACTCATAAGTCATGTAGTCAGCTCTTTCTGTATGAACATATTAGACTTATCTGTCTTATAGCAAGTCCTCTATAAATACACATGAATTTATAGGGAATTCTCAGTATATGGACATGTTGGACTCATCTGCCATGAAGCCAGTACTCTTTTTATGGATATGTTGGACAACTCTGCCATGTCCCTAGCTTTCATTATATGGACATGTTGGACTCATCTGCCATGTACCTAGAACGAACTCTGTATATGGAAATGTTGCACTAATCTGCCATGTAGCTACCTCTCTGTAAAGGGACATTTTGGACTCATCTGCCATGTAACTAGCTCTCAGTGCATTGGTAGGTTGGACTGATCTGCCATGTGGGTATCTCTCTGTATATGAACATATTATACTTGTCTGCCATATAGCTAGGTCTCAGTCTGTGAACATGTTGGAATCATCAGCCATGTAGCCAGCTCTCTGTATATGAATATATTGGACTCATCTGCCTTGTAGCTAGACCTCTAAATATACACATGTTGGACTCATTTGCCATGTTGCTAACCCTCAGAGTAATGGCATGTTGGACTCATCTGCCATGTAGCTAGTAGTCTGTATATGGACATGATGGACTATTCTGCCATGAAGTTAGCTATGAATATATGGATACGTTGGACTCATCTGCCTTGTAGCTAGTACTCTGTATATGGACATGTTGGACTACTCTTCCATGAAGCTAGCTCTCTGTATATGGACATTTTAGACTCCTATGGCATGTAGCTAGCTCTCTATGTATGGATATGTCAGACTGATCTGCCATGTAGGTAGCTCTCTATATATGAACATACAGGAATTGTCTGCCATGTACCTAGCTCTCTGTATGTGCACAAGTTATACTACTCTTCCATGTAGCTAGCTCTCAGTATATGGGCTCGTTGGAATAATCTGCCGTGTAGCTAGAACTCTGTATATGGAAATGTTTCACTAACACTGCCATTTAGCTAGCTCTCTGTATATGGACATTTTGGACTCTCCTTCCATGTAGGTAGCTCTCTGTGCATGGATATGTTGGACAGATCTGCCAAGTAGGTAGCTCTCTGTATATGAACATATTGGACTTCACTACCATGTAGCGACCTCTCTGCATATGATCATGTTGGACTTATTAGCCATATAGACAGCTCTCTCTATATGAACATGTTGGACTAATCTGCTTGTAGCTAGCACTCTAAATATACATATGTTGGACTCATCTGCCATTTTGCTAACTCTCAATATATGGACATGTTGGACTCATCTGCCATGTAAGTAATACTCTGAATATGGACATGTAGACTACTAAGCCATGTATATAGCTCTCTGTGCATGGATATGTTGGACTGATCTGCCATGTATGTAGCTCTCTGTATATCAAGATATTGGACATGTCTGCCATGTAGCTAGCTCTCTGTATATGGACATATTGGACATGTTTGCCATGTATCTACTTCTCTGTATATGAACCTGTTGAACTACTCTGCCATGTAGCTAGCTCTCAGTATATGAACACATTGGAGTCATCTGCCCTGTAGCTAGTACTCTGTATATGGACATGTTGTACTACTCTTCCATGTAGTTAGCTCTCTGTATATGAACCTGTTGGACTACTCTGCCATGTAGCTAGCTCTCAGTATA
>NW_006408877.1:478543-480441 GCF_000296735.1 Chrysochloris asiatica
TCTAAATATACATATGTTGGACTCGTCTGCCATTTTGCTAATTCTCAGTATTTGGACAGGTTGTACTCATCTGCCATGTAGCTAGTACTCTGTATATGGACATGTAGACTACTCTGCCATGTATATAGCTCTCTGTCCATGTATATATTGGACTGATCTGCCATGTAGGTAGCTCTCTGTATATCAACATATTGGACTTGTCTACCACGTAGGTAGCTCACTGTATATGGACATGTTGGACTACCCTGCCATGTAGCTAACTCTCAGTATAAGGACACGTTGGACTCATCTGCCATGTAGCTAGAACTCTGTATACGGAAATATTGCACTACTCTGCCACGTAGTTAGCTCTGTATATGGACATTTTGGACTTGTCTGCCATGTAGCTATCTCTCAGTATATGGACACATTGGACTCATCTGCCATGCACCTAGTACTCTCTATATGGACATGTTGGACTACACTTTCATGTAGCTAGCTCTCTGTATATGGACATTTTGGACTCATCTGCCACGTTGCGAGCTCTCTGTGCATGGATTTTATGGGCTGATCTTCCATGTAGTTAACTCTCAGTATATGGACATGGTGGACTCATCTACCATATAGCTAGAATTCTGTATATGGAAATGTTGCACTACTCTGCCATGTAGCTAGCTCTCTGTATATGAACATTTTGGACTTGTATGCCATGTAGCCAGCTCTCTGTGCTTGGATATGTTGGACTGATCTTCCATGTAGGTAGCTCTCTGTATATGAACATATTGGATTTTTCTGTCATGTAGATAGCTCTATGTATATGGGCATATAGAATTCATCAGTCATGTAGTCAGCTCTCTCTGTATGAACATGTTGGAATCATCTCCCTTGTAGCAAGACCTCTATGTATACACATGTTGGACTCTTATGCAGTTTGTGGCTAATTCTCAGTATAAGAATATGGTGGACTCATCTGCTATGTAGATAGTACTCTGTGTATGTACATGTTGTTCTACTCTGCCAAGTTGCTAGCTCTCAGTATATGGACACGTTGGACTCATCTGCCATTTAGCTAGAACTCTGTATATGGAAATGTTGCACTACTCTTCTATGTAGCTAGGTCTCTGTATAAGGACATTTTGTATTTGTCTCCGATGTAGCTAGTACTCTGTATATGGATATATTGGACTACTCTGCCATGTAGCTAGCTGTAATTATATGGAATCATGGACTCATCTGCCATGTAGCTAGAACTCTGTATATGGAAATGTTGCACTGCTCGGGCATGTAGCTAGTTCTGTGTATATGGACATTTTGGACTCGTCTGCCTTGTAGTTCGTTCTCTGTGCATGGATATGTTGGACTGATCTGCTATGTAGGTAGATCTCTGTATATGAACATATTGGACTTGTCTGCCATGTGGCTAGCTCTCTTTATATGGACATGTTGGACTCATCAGCCATGTATCCACCTCTGTCTATACAATCATTTTTGACGCATCTGCCTTGTAGCTAGTACTCTATATATACACAAATTGGATTTATCTGATATGTAGCTAACTCTCAGTATATGGACGTGTTGGACTCATCTGCCATGTAGCTAGTACTCTGTATATGGAAATGTTGTACTATTCTGTCATGTAGCTCTCTGTGCATGGATATGTTGGACTGATCTGCCATGTAGGAAGCTCCCTGTTTATGAACATATTGGACTTGTCTGCCATGTAGCTAGCTTTCAGTGTATCAACTTGTTGGAATCATTAGCCATGCATTCAGCTCTCAGTGTATGAATATGTTGGACCCATCTGCCTCTATGTGGCACTCTAAATATACACATGTTGGACTCATCGGCTATGTAGCTAGTAGTCTGTATATGGACATGTTGGACTAATCTGACTTTTAGCTAGCTCTCAGTATATGGAC
>NW_006408877.1:480541-484587 GCF_000296735.1 Chrysochloris asiatica
CCATGTAGCTAGAACTCTGTATATGGAAATGTTGCACTACTCTGCCGTGTAGCTAGCTCTCTGTATATGGACATTTTGGACTCATCTGCCATGGAGCTAGCTCTCTTTGATGGATATGCTGGAGTGATCTGCCATGTATGTTACTCTTTGTATATGAACAAATAATACTTGTCTGCCATATAGATAGCTCTCATATATGTACAGGTTGGACTCATCTGCCAGAAAGCCCTCTAAATATACACATGTTGCACTCATCTGACATGTAGGTAACTCTCAGTATATGGATATATTGGACTCATATGCCATTAAGCTAATACTCTGTATATGGACATGATGGACTACTCTGTCATGTAGCTAGCTCTCAGTATATGGACAAGTAGGACTAATCTGCCATGTCACTAGAACCATGAATATGGAAATTTGGCACTATTATGCCATGTAACTAGCGCTCTGTATATGGACATTTTTGGAATAGTCTGCCATGTAGCTCGCTCTCAGTGCATGGATAGGTTGGACTAATCTGCCATGTATGTAGCTCTCTGTATAAGAACATATTAGACTTGTCTACCATGTAGCTACCTCTCTGTATATGGACATGTTAGACTCATCAGCCATGTAGCCATCTATCTGTGTAAGAACATGTTGGACTCATGTGCCTTGTACCTAGTCCTCTATATATACACACACATGCATGACTCATCAGCCATGTATCCAGCTCTCTCTTAATGAACATGCTGGACTCGTCTGCCTTGTAGTTAGCCCGCTAAACACACAACTTTTGAACTCATTGGCAACGCAGCTAACTGTGAGTATATGTAGTTAGCTCTCTGTATATGGACATTGTGGACTTCTCTGCCATGTAGCTATCTCTCTGTGCATGAATATGTTGGACTGATCTGCCATGTAGTTAGCACTCTGTATATTAATATATTGGACTTGTCTGCCATGTAAATGGCTCTCTATATATGGACATGTTGGACTCATCAGCCATGTGTCCAGCTCTCTCTCTATGAACATGTTAGACTCATCTGCCTTGTAGCTAGTCCTCCATATATACAGATGTTGGACTCATATTCCATATAGCTAACTCATCTGCCATGTAGCTAGTACTCTGTATATGGACATGATGGACTACTATTTCATGTAGCTAGCTATCAGTATATGGAATACGTTGGACTCATCTGCTATGTAGCTAGAACTCTGTATATGGATATATTGCACTTCTCTGCCATGTAGCTAGCTCTCTGTATATGGACATTGCGGACTCATCAGCGATGTAGCCAGCTTTCTGTGTATGAACATGTTGGACTCATCTGCCTTCTAGCTATCACAGTAAATATACACATGTTGGACTCATCTGCCATATTGCTAACACTCGATATATGGACATTTTGGATTCATCTGCTATGTAGCTTGTACTCTGTATATGGATATGTTGGACTACTCTTCTATGTAGCTAGCTCTTTTTATATGGACCTTTTGGAATCGTCTGCCAAGTAGATAGCTTTCAGTGCATGGGTATGATGGACTGATCTGTCATGTAGTTAGCTCTCTGTATATGAACATACTGAACTTTTCGGCCCTGTACCTACCTCTCTGTATATGCGAATGTTGGTCACATCATCCATGTAGTCAGCTCTGTCTATATGAACATGATGGACTCATCTGTCTTGTAGCAAGTCCTCTATATATACACATGTTGTACTCATATGCTTTTTGTAGCTAATTCTCAGTATATGGACATGTTGGATTCATCTGCCATGTAGCTAGTACTCTGTATATGGACATGTTGAACTATGCTGCCATGTAGCTAGCTCTCTGTATATGGACATGTTGGGCTCATCAGCCATGTATCCAGTTATCTCTGTATGAGCATGTTGGACTCATCTGCCTTGTAGAGTCCTCTATATATACACATGTTGGACTCATCTGCCATGTAGCTAACTATCAGTGTATGGACATGTTGGACTCATCTGCCATGAAGCCAGTAGTCTTTATATATACATGTTGGACTACTCTTCCATGTAGCTAGCTCTCTGTATACTCACATTTTGGACTAGTCTGCCACATACCTAGCTCTCTGCCCATGGGTTTGATGTGCTGATCTGCCATGTAGGTAGCTCTCTGTACATGAACATACTGAATTTTCAGCCATGTAGCAACCTCTTTGTATATGGGAATGATGGACTCATGAGCTTTGAAGTCAGGTCTCTGTATGAACATGTTGGACTCATCTGCCTTTTAGCAAATCCCCTCTATATATACACCCTAAAATCATATGCTTTTTGTAGACAATTCTCAGTATATTAACATGTTGGACTCATCTGCCATGTAGCTAGTACTCTGTATATGGACATGTTGGATTCATCTGCCATGTAGCTAAAACTCTGTATATGGAAATGTTGCACTGCTCTGCTATGTAGCAAGTTCTCTGTATACGGACATATTGGACTACTCTGCTATTTAGCTACATGTCAGTATATGGACTCTTGGACTCATCTGCCATGTAGCTGGAACTCTGTATATGGAAATGTTGCACTACTCTGCTCTGTATATGGACATTTTGGACTCCTCTGCAATGTAGTTAGCTCTCTACATGGATAGGTTGGAATGAACTGCCATGTACGTAGCTCTCTGTGTATGAATATATTGGATTTGTCTGCCATGTAGCTAATACTCTGTATATGGACATTTTGGACTCATCAGACATGTAGCCAGCTCTCTCTCTATGAACATGTTGGACTCATCTGCCGTGCAGCTAGTCCTCTATATATGCACAGGTTGGACTCATCTGCCATGTAGCTAACTCTCAGGATATGGACATGTTGGACTTATCTGACATGTAGCTAGTACTCTGTATATGGATATGTTGGACTGCTCTGCCATGTAGCTAGCTCTCAGTATATGAAGAAGTTGAACTCATCTGCCATGTAGCTAGAACTCTGTATATGGACATTTTACACTACTCTGCCATGTAGCTGGCTCTCTGTATATGGACATGTTGGACTCATCTGCCATGTACCTAGTATTCTGTATAAGGATATGTTGTGTTTGCCTGCCATGTACTTAGCTTTCTGTGCATGGATATGTGGGACTGATCTTCCATGTAGGTAGCTCTCTCTATATGAACATATTGGACTTGCCTGCCATGTAGCTAGCTCTCAGTATATAGACATATTGGTAACCTAAGCCATGAAGCCAGCTCTCTGTGTATGAACACATTGTACTCATCTGCCTTGTACTAGCCCTCTAAATATACACATGTTTGACTCATCTGCCATGTAGCTAGAACTCTGTAGATAGAAATGATGCACTTACTCTGCCATGTAGCTAGCTCTCTGTGCATGGATATGGTGGACTGATCAGACATGTAGGTAGCTCTCTGTATAGGAACATATTGGACTTTTCTACCATGTAGGTAGCTCTCTGTATATCAGCATTTTGGACTCACCAGTCATGTAGTCAGCTCTCTCTGTATGAACATATTCGACTCATCTACCTTGTAGCAAGTCCACTATATATACATATTTTGGACTCATATGCATTTTGTAGCTAATTCTCACTATGTGCACATGTAGGTCTCATCTGCCATGTAGCTAATACTCTGTATATGAACATGTTGGACTGCTCTACCATGTATCTAGCTCTCAGTATATGGACATGTTGGATTCATCTAGCATGTAGCTAAAACTCTGTATATGGAAATGTTGCAATACTCTGCCATGTAGCTAGCCCTCTGTATATGGACATTTTGGACTCGTCTGCCATGTAGCTAGCTCTCTGTGCATGGATATGTTGGACTGATCTGCATTTATGTAGCTCTCTGTATATGAACGTATTGGATTTGTCTGTCATGAAGCTAGGTCAATGTATATGGAAATGTTGGACACATTAGACATGTATCCCACTGTCTCAATATGAACATTTTCGATTCATTTGCTTTGTAGCAAGTCCTCTCTATATACACATGTTGGACTCATCTGCATTTTGTAGCTAACTCTCAGTAAATGGACATGTTGGACTCATCTGCCATTTAGCTAGTACTC
>NW_006408877.1:484997-486584 GCF_000296735.1 Chrysochloris asiatica
CATCTGCCATGTATATAGTACTCTGTATATGGACATGTTGGACTACTCTGCCATGTAGCCCACTCTCAGTATAATGACACGTTGGACTCATCTGCTATGTAGCTAGAATTCTGTATATGGAAATGTAGCACTACTCTGCCATGTAGATAGCTCTCTATATATGGACATGTTGGACTCCTCAGCCATGTATCCCGCTCTCTCTGTTTGAACATTTTGGACTCATCTGCCTTTAACAAGTCCTCTATATATACATATGTGGGACTCACCTGCATTTTGTAGCTAACTCTCAGTATATGGACATGTTGGACTCATCTGCTATGTAGCTAGTAGTCTGTATATGGACATGTTAGACTACTCTGACTTCTAGCTATCTCATAGTATATGTACATGTTGGACTATTCTGACATGTAGCTAGAACTCTGTATATGGAAATGTTGCACTATTCTGCCATGTAGCTAACTCTTTGTATATGGACATTTTGGACTCATCTGCCAGGTACCTAGCTCTCTGTGCAAGGATATGTGGAACTGATCTGCCAAGTTGGTAGCTATCTGTATTTGAACATATAATACTTGTCTGCCATGAAGCTAGATCTCAGTATATTGACATGTTGGAATCATCAGTCATGTAGCCAGCTCTCTGTATATGAATCTGTCTTATAGCTAACCCTCTAAATATACACATGTGGCACTCATCTTCCATGTATATGGACATGTGGGACACGTCATTCATGTAGTCCGCTGTCTGTGTGTAAATATTTTGGACTCATCTGCCTTGTAGCAATTCCTCTATATATACACATGTTGGACTCATCTGCATTTTGTTGCTAATTTTCAGTATATGGACATGTTGGACTCATCTGCCATGTAACTAGTATTCTGTATATAGAAATGTTGCACTACTCTGGCATGTAGCTAGCTCTCCACATTTGGATATGTTGGACTCATCTGCCATGTAGCTAGAATTCTGTAGATGGAAATGTTGCACTTACTCTGCCATGTACCTAGAATTCTGTAGATGGAAATGTTGCACTTACTCTGCCATGTTGCTAGCTCTCTGTATATGGACATGTTGGACTCATCAGCCATGTAGACAGCTATGTCTGTATGAACATATTGGACTCATCTGTCTTGTAGCTAGCAATCTAAATATACTCATGTTTGACGCATCTGCCATGTTGCTAACGCTCAGTATACGGACATGTTGGACTCTTTTGCCATGTAGCTTGAACTCTGAATATGGAAATGTTGCACTACTCTGCCATGTAGCTAGCTCTCTGATTTTGGATATTTTGGACAAATCTGCCATGTTGCTAACTCTCAGTATATGGAAATGTTGGACTCTTCTGCCATGTTGCTAGTACTCTGTATATGGACATGTTGGACTACTCTGCCATGTATCTAGATCTCTGTGCATCTATATGTTGGACTGATCTTCCATACAGTTAGGTCTCTATATATGGACAAGTTGGACTACTCTGCAAAGTAGCTAGCTCTCAATATCTGGACACGTTGGACTCATCTTCCATGTAGGTAGAACTCTGTATATGGAAATGTTGCAATACTCTTCCATGTAGCTAGCTCTCTG
>NW_006408877.1:487364-495432 GCF_000296735.1 Chrysochloris asiatica
ATGGACATTTTGGACTCGTCTGCCATGTAGCTAGAACTCTGTATATGGAAATGTTGCACTACTCTGCCATGTAGCTATCTCTCAGTATAGAGGCATGTTGGACTCATCTGCCATGTAGCTAGAGCTCTGTATATGGAAATGGTGCACTTACTGTGCCATTTAGCTATCTCTCTGAATATGGATATTTTGGACTCATCTTCCATGTAGCTAGCTCTCTGGGCATGGATATGTTAGACTGATCTGCCCTGTAGGTAGCTCTCTGTATATGAACATATTGGACTTGTCTGCCATGTAGCTAGCTCTCTGTATATGAACATCTTGGACTCATCATCCATGTAGACAACTCTCCATGTTTGAACATGTTGGACTCATTTGCCTTGTAGCTAGCACTCTAAATATACACATTTTGGACTCATCTGCCATGTTGCTAACTCTAAGTATATGGACATGTTGGACTCATCTGCCATGTAGCTAGGTCTCAGTATATGGACATGTTGGACTCATTGGCCAAGTAGCTATAACTCTGTATATAGAGTTATATATATGTATATGTTGCACTACTCTGCATGTAGCTACCACACTGTTTATGGACATTTTTGAATCATCTACCATGTAGCGAGAACTCTGTCTATGGAAATGTTGCACTACTCTGCCATGTGGCTAGCTCTCAGTATATGGACATGTTGGACTCATCTGCCATGTAGCTATAACTCTGTAGATGGAAATGTTGCACTTTCTCTGCCGTGTTTCTAGTTCTTTGTTATGTACTTTTTGGTCTTGTCTGACATGTAGCTAGCTCTCTGTGCATGGATATGTTGCACTGATCTTCCAAGTAGGTAGCTCTCTGTATATGAACATATTGGATTGTCTGCCATGTACCTAGCTCTCTGTATATGAACATCTTGGACTCATCAGCCATGTAGACAGCTCTCCATGTTTGAACATGTTGGACTCATCTGCCTTGTAGCTAGCACTCTAAATATACACATTTTGGACTCATCTGCCATGTTGCTAACTCTAAGTATATGGACATGTTGTACTCATCTGCCATGTATCTAGCTCTCTCTGCATGGATATGTAGGACTTGTCTGCCTTGTATTTAGCCCTCTCAATATACACGTGTTGGACTCATGTGCCATGTAGCGAATTCTCAGTATATTGACATGTTGGACTCTTCTGCCATGTAGTTAGCACTCTATATATGGACATGTTGGACTACTCTGCCATGTACCTAGTTCTCTGTATATGGACACATTGGACTCATCTGCCATGTAGCTAGAACTCTGTATATGGAAATGTTTCTCTTGTCTGCCATGTAGATAGCTCTCTATATGGACATTTTGAACTAACTGCCTGTAGTTTGTTCTCTGTGCATGGATATGTTGGACTTTTCTACCATATAGGTATCTCTCTGTATATCAGCATGTTGGATTCATCAGTCATGTAATCAGGTCTCTCTGTATGAACATATTTGACTCATATGCCTTGTAGCAAGTCCAGTATATATAAAAATGTTGGACTCATATGGATTTTGTAGCTAATTCTCAGTATATCGACATGATAGATTAACCTGCCATGTAGCTAGTACTCTGTATATGGATATGTTTGACTGCTCTGCCATGTACCTAGCTCTCAGTATATGGACATATTGAACTCATCTACCATGTAGCTAAAACTCAATATATGGAAATGTTGTACTACTCTGCCATGTAGCTATCTCTCTGTATATGGACATTTTGGACTCATCTGCCATGTAGCTAGCTCTCTGTGCATGGATATGTTAGACTTATATGCCATGTAGATAGCTCTCTGTATATGAACATATTGGACTTTTCTCCATATAGCTACCTCTCTGTATATGGACATGTTGTACTCATCAGCCATGTAGCCTACTCTCTCAGTATGAATATTTTGGACTCATTTGCCTTGTAGCAAGTCCTCTCTATATACATATGTTGAACTCATCTGCATTTTGTAGCTACTTCTCTGTATATGGACATGTAGGACTATTCTGACATGTAGCTAGTTCTCAGTATATGGACACATTGGACTCATCTGACATGTAGCTAGAACTCTGTATATTGAAATGTTGCACTACACTGCCATGACCTAGCTCTCAGTATTTGGACACGTTGGACTGCTCTGCCAAGTAGCTAACTCTCAGTATAAGGACACTTTGCAATCCTCTGCCATGTAGATAGAACTCTGTATATGGAAATTTTGCATTACTCTGCCAAGTAGTAGCTCTTTGTATATGGCCATGTTAAATTCAACTGTCATGTACCTAGTACTCTGTATATGGATATGTTGGAATCGTCTGCCATATATTTAGCTCTCTGTGCATGGATATGTGGGACTGATCTTCAATGTAGGTAGCTCTCTGTATATTACCATATTGGAATTGCCTGCCATGTAGTTAGCTCTCAGTATATCGACATGTTAGAATCATCATCCATGTAACCAGCTCTCTGCGTATGAACATGTTGGACTCATCTGCCTTGTAGCTAGCCCTCTAAATATAAACATGTTGTTCTCATCTGCCATGTAGCTAGATCTCTGTATATAGAAATGTTGCACTTACTGTGCCATGTAGCTATCTCTCTGTATATGGACATTTTGGAATCCACTGCCATGTAGCTAGCACTCTATGAATGGATATGTTGGACTGATCTGCCATGTAGGTAGCTCTCTGTATATGAACATATTGGACTTTTCTGCCATGTAGGTAGTTCTCTTTATATTGGCATGTTGGACTCATCAGTCATATAGTCAGTTCTCTCTGTATGAACATATTGGAGTCATCTGCCTTGTAGCAAATCCACTATATATACACATGTTGGACTCATATGGATTTTATAGCTAATTCTCATCATATGGACATGTAGGACTCATCTGCCATGTAGCTAGTAGCCTGTACATGGATATGGTGGACTTCTCTCCCACGTAACTAACTCTCAGCATATTGACATGTTGGACTCATCTACCATGTAGCAAAAACTCTGTATATGGAAATGTTTCACTACTCTGCCATGTAGCTAGCTCTCTGTATATGGACATTTTGAACTTGTCTGCCATGTAGCTAGCTCTCTTTGCATGGATATGTTGGACAGATCTGCCATGTAGGTAGCTCTCCGTATATGACCATACTGGAATTGTCGCCCATGTAGGTAGCTCTCTGTATATGGGCATATTGGACTCATCAGTCATGTAGTCAGCTCTCTCTGTATGAACATGTTGAACTCATCTGCCTTGTAGCAAGTCCTCTAGATATACACATGTTGGACTCATGCATTTTGTAGCTCATTCTCACTTTGTGGACATGTTGGTCTCATCTGCCATGTACCTAGTACTCTGTATATGGATATGTTGGACTACTCTGCCATGTAGCTACCTCTCTGTATATGTACATTTTGTACTCATCTGCCACATAGCTAGCTCTCTGTACATGGATATGTTGGACTGATCTGCCATGTAGGTAGCTCTCTGTATACGATCATATTGGACTTGTCGGCCATGTAGCTATCTCTCAGTATTTGGATATGTTGGAATCATCAGCCATGTAGCCATGTCTCTGTATGAACATATTGGACTTGTCTGCCTTGTAGATAGCTCTCAGTATATGGACATGTTGGACTCACCTGCCATGTAGATAGTACTCTGTATATGGACATGTTGGACTACTCTGCCATGTAGCTAGCTTTTTGTATATGGACATGTTGGACTCATCTGACATGTAGCTAGATCTCTGTATATAGAAATGTGGCACTTACTCTACCATGTAGATAGCCCTCTGTATATGGACATGTTGTACTCTTGGACTCAACAGCCATGTTACCTGCTCTCTGTGTATGAATATGTTGGACTCATCTGCTTTGTAGCAAGTCTTCTATATATACACATGTAGGACTTATCTGCATTTTGTAGCTAACTCTCAGTATATGGACATATTGGACTCATCTGCCAGGTAGGTAGAACTCTGTATATTGAAATGTTGCACTACTAGTCCATGTTCTAGCTCTCAGTATTTGGACTCGTTGGACTCATATGCCATGTAGTTAGAATTCTATAGATGGAAATGGTGCACTTACTGTGCCATTTAACTAGCTCTCTTTATATGGACATTTTGGACTCATCTGCCATGTAATTAGCTCTCTGAGCATGGATATGTAGGACTGATCTGCCATGTAGGTAGCTCTCTGTATATGAACATATTGGACTTGTCTGTGATGTAGCTAGCTCTCTGTATATGGACATGTTGGACTCTTCAGCCATGTAGACAGCTCTCTCTGTATGAACATGTTGGACTCATCTGCCTTGTAGCTAGCACTCTAAATATACACATGTTGGACTCATCTGCCATCATGCTAACTCTCAGTATATGAACACATTGGACTTGTCTGACATGAAGCTATGTCTCTGTATATGGACATGTTGGACATATCAGCCATGTAGCCCGCTCTCTCGATATGAACATTTTGGACTCATCTGCCTTGTAACAAATCCTCTATAAATACACATGTTGGACTCAACTGCATTTTGTAGCTAACTCTCATTATATGGACATGTTGGAATCATCTGCCATGTAGCTAGTACTCTGTATATGGACATGTTGGAATACTCTGACATATAGCTATCTCATACTATATATACTCGTTGGACTCATCTGCCATGTAGCTGGAACTCTGTATATGGAATTGTTGCACTTACTCTGCCATCTATCTAGCTCTCTGTATATGGACATTGTGGACTCCTCTACCATGTAGCTAGCTCTCTCTGCATGGATATGTTGGACAGATTTGACATGTTGCTAGCTCTCAGTATATGAACATATTGGACTTGCCTGCCATGTAGCTATGTTTCTGTATATGCATATGTTGGACACATCAGCCATGTAGCCCACTCTATCTATATGAACATTTTGGATTCATCTTCCTCGCAGCAAGTCCTCTATAAATACACATGTAGGACTCAACTGCATTTTGTAGCTAACTCTCATTATATGGACATGTTGGAATCATCTGCCATGTAGCTAGTACTCTGCATATGGATATGTTGGAATACTCTGACATGTAGCTATCTCATAGTATATATACTCGTTGGACTCATCTGCCATGTAGCTAGAACTCTGTATATGGAAATGTTGCACTACTCTTCCATGTAGCTATCTCTCTGTATATGGATATTTTGAACTAGTCTGCCATGTAGCTAGCACTATGTGCATGGATATGTGGGACTGATCTGCCATGTAGGTAGCTCTCTGTTTATGAACATATTGGACTTGTCTGCCATGTAGCTAGCTCTCTGTTAATGGGCATTTTGGACTCCATAGTCATGTAGTCAGCTCTCTGTATGAACATATTAGACTCATCTGCATTATAGCAAGTTCTCTATAAATACACATGTTGGACTCATATGCATTTTCTAGGTAATTCTCAGTATATGGACATGTTGGACTCATCTGTCATGTAGCCAGTACTCTGTATATGATTATGTTGGACTACTCTGCCATGAAGCTACCTCTCAGTATATGGACATGTTGGAGTCATCTGTCATGTAGCTAGAACTCTGTAGATGGAAATGTTGCACTAGTCTGCCAAGTCGCTAGCTCTCTGTATATGGACATTTTGGACTTGTCTGTCATGTAGCTAGCTCTCTTTGCATGGATATGTTGGACTGCTCTTCCATGTAGTTATTCCTCTGTATATGAATATATTAGACTAGTCTGCCATGTAGTTACCTCTCAGTATATGGACATGTAGGAATCATCAGCCAAGTAGCCAGCTCTCTGTATGAACATATTGGACTCATCTGCCTTGTAGCTAGCCCTCTACATATACACATGTTGTACTCATCTGCCATTTTGCTAACTCTCAGTATATGGACATGTTGGACTCATTTGCCATGTAGCTAGGTCTCAGTATATGGACACGTTGGACTCTTTGGCCATGTATCTAGAACTCTGTATATGGATATGTAGGACTACTCTGCCATGTAGTTAGCTCTCAGTATATGGACATATTGGAAACATCAGCCATGTAGCCAGCTCTCTGTGGATTAACATATTGGATTCATCTGCCATGTAGATAGCCCTCTAAATATACATGTGTTGGACTCATCTGCCATGTTGCTAACTCTCAATATATGGACATGTTGTACTCCTCTGCCATGTAGCTACAACTCTGTATCTGGAAAAGTTGCACTACACTGCCATGTAACTATCTCTCTGTATATGAACATTTTGGACTTGTCTTCCATGTAGCTAGTTCTCTGGGCATGGATATGTTAGACTGATCTGCCCTGTAGCTTGTTGTTGTTGTTATGTGCCATCGAGTCGGTTCCAACCCATAGTGACCCTGTATAGGGTTTCCGAGGGTGTAAATCTTTATGGGAGTAGAAAGCCTCATCTTTCTCCCATGGAGCAGCTGGTAGTTTCGAACCGCTGACCTTAAGGTTCGCAGCCTGATTCGTAACCACTACGCTACCAGAGCCCTGTAGGTAGCTCTCTGTATATGAACATATTGGACTTGTCTGCCATGTAACTAGCTCTCAGTATATGGACATGTAGGAATCATCAGCCAAGTAGCCAGATCTCTGTGTATGAACAGATTGGACTCATCGGCCTTGTATGTAGCTTTCTAAACATACACATGTTGTACTCTTCTACCATTGTGCTAACTGTCAGTATATGGACATGTTGGACTCATCTGCCATGTAGCTAGGTCTCAGTATATGGACACATTTTACTCATCGGACATGTAGCTAGAACTCTGTATATGGAAATGTTGCACTACTCTGCATGTAGCTACCACACTGTATATGGACATTTTGGACTCGTCTGCCATGTAGCTAGAACTCTGTATATGAAAATGTTGCACTACTCTGCATGTAGCTACCCCACTGTATACGGACATTTTAGACCCGTCTGCCATGTAGCTAGAACTCTGTATATGGAAATGTTGCACTACTCTGCCATGTGGCTAGCTCTCAGTATATGGACACGTTGGATTCATCTACTATGTAGCTAGAACTCTGTGCATGGAAATATTGCACTTACTGTGCCATTTAGATAGCTCTCTTTATATGCACATTTTAAGGCTCATCTGCCATGGATACATGTCTGTGCATGGATACTTTGGACTGATCTGCCACGTATTTACCTCTCTGTATATGAACAAATTGGACTTATCTGCCATATAGCTTGCTATCTGTATATGAAGATGTTGCACTCATTAGCCATATAGCTAGCTCTTTCTGTATGAACATGTTGGACTCATCTGCCTTTAGCTAGCACTGTAAATATACACATGTTGGACTCATCTGCCATTTGCCTAAAACTCAGTATAAGTACAGGTTGGACTCATCTGCCATGTAGCTAATACCGTGTATATGGAAATGTTGCACTACTTTGCCATGTTGCTAGCTCTCTGTATATAGACATTTTGGATTCATCTGCCATTTAGCTAGCTCTTTGTGCATGGATATGTTGGACTGATCTGCCATGTAGGTAGCTCTCTGTATATGAACATATGAGCCTAGTCTGCCATGTAGTTAGCTCTCTGTATATGGGCATGTTGGATCCTTCAGTCATGTAGTCAGCTCTCTCTGTATGAACATGTTGGACTCATCTGCCTTGTAGCAAGTCGTCTCTATATACAAATGTTGGACTCAAATGCATTTTGTAGCTAATTCTCAGTATATGCACATGTTGAACTCATCTGTCATGTAGCTAGCACTGTGTAAATTGATATGTTGGACTACTTTGCCATGTAGCTATCTCTCAGTATATGGACATTTTGGAATCATCAGCCATGTAGCTAGCTCTCAGTGAATGAACGTATTGGACTCATCTGCCTTTTAGATAGCCCTCTAAATATACACATTTTAGACTCATCTGCCATGTTGTAAATTCGAGTACATGGACATGTTGGACTCATCTGCATGTAGCTAGTTCTCTGTATATGGACATGTTGGACTACTCTGCCATGTAGCTAGGTCTCAGTATATGGACACGTTGGACTCATCTGTCAGATATCTGGAATTCTGTATATAGAAATGCTGCACTTACTCT
>NW_006408877.1:496242-499679 GCF_000296735.1 Chrysochloris asiatica
GGAAATGTGCACTTACTCTGTCATGTAGCTTGCTCTCTGAATATGGACAATGTGGACTCCTCTGCAACGTATCTAGCTCTCTGTGCATGAATATGTGGGACTGATCTGCCATGTATGTAGCTCTCTGTATATGAACATATAGGACTTGTCTGCCATGTAGCTAGGTCTCTGTATATGGTCATGTTGGGCTCATCAGCCATGTAGCCAGCTCTCTCTGTATGAACATGCTGCACTCATCTACCTTGTAGCTAGTCATGTATATATATACATGTTGGACTCATCTGCCATGTAGCTAACGCTCAGTATATGGACATGTTGGATTCATGGCCATGTTGGTAGTACTCTGTATATGGACAGGTTGGACTACTCTGCCATGTAACCAGGTCTCAGTATATCTACACATTGGACACATCTGCCATGTAACTAGAACTCTGTAAATGGAAATGTTGCACTACTCTGCAATATAGCTAGCTCTCTGTATATGGACCTTTTGGACTTGTCTGTCATGTAGCAAGCTCTCTGTGCATGTATATGTTGTACTTATGTACCATGCTTGCAGCTCTCTGTATATGAACATATAAGACTCGTCTGCCACATAGCTAGCTCTCTCTATATGGACATGGTAGACTCATCAGCCATATAGCAATCCCAGTCTGTATGAACATGTTGGACATCTCTGCAATGTAGTTAGTACTCTGTATATGGTCATATTGGACTACACTGCCATGTAGCTAGTTCTCTGTATATGGACTTTTCTGCCATGTAGCTAGCTCTCTGTATATGCAAACGTTGGAGGCATCAGCCATGTAGCCAGTTCTCTCTGTATGAATATATTGAAGTCATCTGCCTTGTAGGTAGTCTATATATATACTCTTGGACTCATCTGCCATGTAGCTTGAACTCTATATATGGAAATGTTGCACTACTCTGCCACGTAGCTAGGTCTCTGTATATGGGCCTTTGGACTTGTCTGTCATGTAGCAAGCTATCTGTGCATGTATATGTTGGACTTACCTACCATGTTTGTAGTTCTCTGTATATGAACATATTGGACTTGTCTGCCATGTAGCTAGCTCTCTGCATATGGATATGTTGGACTTATCAGCCATTTAGCCAGATCTCTGTGTATGAATATATTTTACTCATCTGCCTTGTATCTAACTCTCTAAATATACACATGTTGGACTTATCTGGCATGTAGCTAACTCACAGTATATGAACATGTTGCACTCATCTGCCATTTAGCAAAAAGTCTGTATATGGACATGTTGGAATACTCTGCCATGAATCTAGCTCTCTATATATGGACATTTTGGACTGGTCTCCATTCACCTAGCTCCCGGTGCATGGATATGTTGGACTGATCTGCCATGTAGGTAGCTTTCTGTATAAAAACATATTGATTTTTTCTGCCATGTAGCTAGCTCTCTGTATATGGACATGTTTTACTACTCAGCTATGTAGTTGGCTCTCAGTATATGGACATGTTGAACTCATCTTCCATGTAGCTAGAACTCTGTATATGTAAATGTTGCACTATTCTTCCATGTAGCTAACTCTCTGTATATGGATATTTTTAACTCGTCTGCAATGTAGATAGCTTTCTGTGCATGGATATATTGGAATGATCAGCCATGTAGGTGGCTCTCTGTATATGAACATCTTGGACTTGTCGGCAATGCAGCGAGCTCTCTGTATATGGATATGTTAGACTCAACAGTCATGTAGCCAGCTCACTGTGTATGAACATGTTGGACTTATCTGCCTTTTAGCAAGCCCTCTAAATATACAAATGCTAGATATATCTGCCATGTAGCTATATCTCAGTATACGGACATGTTAGACTCATCTGCCATGTAGCTAGTATTCTGTATATGCACATGTTGGACTACTCTGGAATGTAGCTAGCTCTCAGTATATGGACATGTTGGACTCATCTGCCAAGTAGCTAGCTCTCTGTTCATGGATTTGTTGGACTGATCTACAGTGTAGATAGCCTTATAAATACGAACATATTGGACATGTCTGCCATGTAGCCAGCTCTCTGTATATGGACATGATGGACTCATCAGCCATGTAGCCAGCTCTCTCTGTATGAACATAATGGACTCATCTGTCTGGTAGCTAGTCCTCTATATAAACACATGTTGGACTTATCTGCCATTTAGCAAGTAGTCTGTATGTGGACATGTTGGACTACTCTGCCATGTAGTTAACTCTCATTATATGGACACGTTGGAGTCATCTGCCATGTAGCTAGAACCCTGTATATGGAAATGTTGCACTACTCTGCCATGTAGCTAGCTCCCTGTATAAGGACATTTTGGACTTCTCTGCCATGTGGCTAGCTCACTGTATATGGACATGTGGGACTCATCAGTCATGAAGTCAGCTCTCTCTGTATGAACATGTTGAACTCATCTACCTTTTAGCTATTCCTCTACATATACACATGTTGGACTCATATGTCATGTAGCTAACTCTCAGTATATGGACATGTTGGAAAAATCTTCCATGTAGCTAGTACTCTGTATATGGACATGTTGAACTACTCTGCCATGTAGCTAGTTCTCAGTATATGGACACGTTGGGCTCATCTGCCATGTAGCTAGAACTCATTATATGGAAATGTTGCACAACTCTGCCATGTAGCTAGAAGTCTGTATATGGACATTTTGGACTCTTTTGTCATGTAGCTAGCTCTCTGTGCGTGGATATGTTAGAATGATCTGCCATGTAGTAGCTCTCAGTATATGAATCTATTGCACTTGTCTACCATGTAGCTAGTTCTCTGTATATCGACTTGTTGGACTAATCAGCCATGTAGCCAGCTCTCTGAGTATGAACATGTCGGATTCATCTGTGTGTACCTAGCCCTCTAAATATACATATGTTGGACTCATCTGCCATATAGCTAGCTCTATGTATATGGACATGTGGTACTCATTAGTCATGTTGCCATCTCTCTGTGTAGGAACATATTGGACTCATCTGCCTTGTAGCTAGCTGTCTAAATATACACATGGTGGACTCATCTGGCATAGAGCTAACTCTCAGTATATAGACATGTTAGAGTCATCTGCCATGTAGCTAGTACTCTGTATGTGTATATGTTGGACTACTCTTCCATGTAGCTAGTCCTCAGTATAGGGACATGTTTTACTGTTATGACATGTAACTAGAACTCTGTATATGGAAATGTTTCCCTATTCTGCCATGTAGCTATTAGTCTGTATATGGACATTTTGGACTCGTCTGCAATGCAGATAGCACTCTATGCAAGATATGTTGGACTGATCTGCCATGTAGGTTCCTCAATGTATGTGAACATATTGGACTTGTCTACCATGTAGCTACCTTTCTGTATATGGACATGTGGGACTCTTCAAACATGTAGCCAGCTCTTTCTGCATGGACATGTTGGACAAATCTGCCTT
>NW_006408877.1:499779-517224 GCF_000296735.1 Chrysochloris asiatica
ACTCATCTGCCATGTAGCTAGTACTCTGTATATGGAAATGCTGCACTACTCTGCCATGTAGCTAGCTCTCGGTATATGAACACGTTGGACTCATGTCATGTAGCTAGAACTTTGTATATGGAAAATTTGCACTACTCTTCCATTTAGATCTCTGTATATGAATATATTGGACTTGTCTGCCATGTAGCTAGATCTCTGTATATGGACATATGGGACTCATCAGCCATGAAGCCAGCTCTCTGTGTATGAACATGTTGGACTCATCAGCTTTTCAGCTACTCCTCTATAAACACATGTTGGAGACATCTGACATGTAGGTAACTCTCAGTTTATGGACATGTTGGACTCATTTGCCATTTAGCTAGAACACTGTATATGGAAATGTTGGAGTACTCTGTCATGTAGGTAGCTTTCCATATACATATGGACATTTTAGATTTGTTTGCCATGTAGTTAGTTCTCTGTGTATGGACATATTGGAATAATCTGCATGCAGCTAGCTCTCAGTATATGGACACATTGGCCTCATCTGCCATGTAGCTAGAACTCTGTATATGGAAATGTTGCACTAAAGTTCCATATAGCTAGCTCTCTGTATATGGACCTTTTGGACTCCTCTGACGTGTAGCTAGCTCTCTGTGCATGGATACGTTGGAGTGATCTGCCATGTAGGGAGCTCTCTGTATATGAACATATTGGACTTGTCTGAAATGGAGCTAGCTATCTGTATATAGACATGTTGGACTCATCAGATATGTAGCCAGGTCTCTCTGTACGAACATGTTGGAGTCATCTGACTTGTAGCTAGTCCTTTATAGATACACATGTTGGACTCATCTGCCAAGTAGCTAACTCTCAGTATATGGTCATGTAGGAATCATCTGCCATGTAGCTATTAATCTGTATACGGACATGTTGTACTACTCTGCCATGTAGCTTCCTGTCTGTATATGGACTTGCCTGCCATGTAGCTAGCTCTCTGTATGTGGACATGTTGGACTCATCAGTCATGTAGCCAGCTCTCTCTTTATGAACATGTTAGATTTATCTGACTTTTAAATAATCCTCTATATATACACATATTGGCGTCATCTGCCATGTACCTAACTCTCTGTATAAGGAAAAGTTGGACTCATCTGCCATCTAACTAGTGTTCTGTACATGGACATGTTGGACTACTCTGCAATGTATCTAGCTCTCAGTATATGGACATGTTGGACTCATCAGCCTTGTATCCAGCTCTCTTTATATGGACATCTTGGACTCATCTGCCTTATAGCTAGTCCTCTATATATACACATGTTGGACTCATCTGCCATGCAGTTAACTCTCAGTATATGGACATGTTGGACTCATCTACCATGTAACCAATACTCTGTATATGTACATGTTGTACTACTCCGCCATGTAGCTAGAACTCTGTGTATGGACTTTTTCACTCATTCTGCCATATGTTGGACTGATCTGCCATGTATGTAGCTCTCTGTAGAGAAACATATTGCACGTGTCTGACATTTAGCTAGCTATCTGTATATGCATATGTTGAATTCATTAGCCATTGAGCCAGCTCTCTCTGTATGACCATGTGGAACTCATCTGTTTTATAGGTCGTCCTCTATACATACACATGTTGGTCTCATCTGCCATAAAGCTAACTCTCAGTATACGGATGTGTTGGACTCATCTGCCATATAGCCACCTCTCAGCATATGGAATCATTGGACTAATCTGCCCTGAAGCTAGAACTATGTATATGGCAATGTTGCACTACTCTGCCATGTAGCTAGCTCTCTATATGGACATTTTGGAGTAGTCTGCCATGTAGCTAGCTCTCTGTGTGTGGATATATTGGACTGATCTGCCATGTAGGTAGCTCTCTGTATATGAACATATTGGACTTGTCTGCCAAGTAGCTAGTTCTCTATATATGGACTTGTTGGACTCATCAGACATGTAACCAGCTCTCTCTGTATGAACATGTTGGACTCATCTGCCTTGTAGCTAGTCTTCTATATTTACACATGTTGGCCTCATCTGCCATGTAGCTAACTCTCAGTATATGGACATGTTGGATTCATTTGCCATGGAGCTATTACTCTGTATATAGACATGATGGACTATGCTGCCATGTAGCTAACTCTCAGTATATGGACAGCTTGGACTCATCTGCCATGTAGTTAGAACTCTGTATTTGGAAATGTTGCTCTCCTGTGCCATGTAGGTAGCTATCTGTACCTGGATATGTTGGATTGATCTGTCATGTAGTTATCTCTCTGTATATGAACATATTTGACTTGTCCACCATGTAGCTAGCAGTCTGTATATGCACATGTTGGACTTATCAGACATGTAGACACCTCTCTCTGTATGAACATGTTGGACTTTACTTTCAGCTAATCCTCTATGTACATATGTTGGATTCATCTGCCATGTACGTAGTACTCTATATATGGACACGTTGGACTACTCTGATATGTAGCTAGCTCTCAGTTTATGGACACGTTCGACTCATCTGCCATATAGCTAGATCTCTGTATATGGAAATGTTACAACACTCCGCCATGTAGCTAGCTCTCTGTAAATGGACATTTGACTCGTGTGCCATGTAGCTAGCTCTCTGTGCATGAATATGTTGGACTGATCTGCCATGTAGGTTGCTCCCTGTATATGAACATATTGCACTTGTCTGCCATATAGCTAGCTCTCTGTATATGAACATGTTGGAGTTGTCTGCCATGTAGTTAGTTCTCAGTACATGGACATATTGGACTCATCAGCCATGTATCCAGCTCTCTCTGTATGAACATGTTGGACTCATCTGTCTTGTAGCTAGTCCTCTATATATACATATGTTTGACTCATCTGACATGTAGCTAACTCTCAGTATATAGACATGTTTCCCTCATCTGCCATATATCTAGTACTCTGTACATGGACATGTTGAACTACTCTGCCATGAAGCTAGCTCTCAGTATATGGACACATTGGACTCCTCTGCCAAGTAGCTAGAACTCTGTATTTGGAAATATTGCACTACTCTCCCATGTAGCTAGCTCACTTTATATGGACATTTTGGACTCGTCTGCCATGAAGCTACCTCTCTGTGCATGGATAGGTTGGACAGATCTGCCATGCAGTTAGTTCTCTGTATATGATCATATTGGACTTGTCTGTCATGTGGGAATCATCTGCCATGAAACCAGCTATTTCTGTATGAACATGTTGGACTCATCTGCCTTGTGGCTACTCCTCTATATATGGACATATTGGACTCATCTGTCATGTACCTAACTCTCAGTATATGGACATGTTGGAGTCATCAGCCATGTAGACAGCTCTCTTTATATGAAAATGTTGAACTCATCTGCCTTGTAGGTTGTCCTCCCAATATATACATATTGGACTCATCTGCCAGGTAGCTAGTACTCTGTGTATGGGCATGTTGGACTACTCTGCCAAGTAATTAGCTCTCAGTATATGGACAGGTTGGACTCATCTACCATGTAGCTAGAACTCTGTATATGGAAATGTTGCACAACTCTGCCATGGAAGATAGCTGTCTATATAAGGATATTTTGGACTTGTCTTCTATGTAGCTACCTCTCTGTGCATGGATATTTTGGATTGATCTGCCATGTAGATAGATCTCTGTATTAAAACATATTGGACTTGTCTGACATGTAGCTAGCTCTCTGTGTATGGATATAAGAGACTCATCAGCCATGAAGCCAGCTCTCTCTCTGTGAACATGTTGGACTCATCTGCCTTGAAGCTACTCCTCTATATATATGCATGTTGGACTCATCTATCATGTAGCTAGTCCTCTATATATACACATGTTGGACTCATCTGACATGTAGCTAATGCTGATTATATGGACATGTTGGACTCATCTACCATGTAGCCAATACTCTGTATATGGACATGATGGACTGCTCTGCCTTGTAGCTAGCTCTCAGTATATGGACACGTTGGACTCAACTGCCATGTAGTTAGAATTCTGTATATGGAAATGTTGCACTACTCTGTCATGTAGCTAGGTGTCTGTATATGGACATTTTGAACTTGTCTGTCATGTAGCTATCACTCTGTGCATGGATATGTTGGACTGATCTTCCCTTTAGGTAACTCTCAGTGTCTGGACATGTTGGACTCATCAGCCTTGTAGCTTCTCCTCTATATATACACATGATGGACTCACCTGTCATGTAGCTAACTCTCAGTATATGGACATGTTGGACTCATCTCCCTTGTAGCTAGAACTCTGATTATGAATATGATGCACTACTCTGCCATGTAGCTAACTCTCTGTATATGGACATTTTGGACTCTTCTGCCATGTAGCTACCTGTCTGTGCATGGATAAAGTTGGACTGATCTGCCATGTAGGTAGCTCTCTGTATATGAACATATTGGACTTTTCTGCCATATTGCTAGCTACTGTATATCGACATATGGCACTCACCAGCCATGAAGCCAGCTCTTTCTGTATGAACAAGTTGGAATCATCTACCTTGTAGCTTCTCCACTGTATATACATATGTTGGCGTCATCTGTCATGTACTTAACACTCAGTATATGAACATGTTGAACTCATCTGTCATGTAGCTAAAACTCTGTATATGAAAATGTTGCACTACTCAGCCATGTAGCTAGCTCTCTGTATATGGACTTTTTGAGTCGTCTGCCATATAGCTAGCTCTCTGTGCATGGATATGTAGGATTTATTTGCCATGTATGTAGCTCTCTCTATATGAACATATTGGACTTGTCTGCCATGTAGCTAGTTTTCAGTATATGGACTTGTTGGACTCATCAGCCGTGTATCCAGCCCTCTATGTATGAACATGTTAGATTCATCTGTCTTGTAGGTAGTCCTCTAAATATACACATATTGGACTCATGTGCCTAGTAGCTAACTCTCTGTATATGGACTTGTTAGATTCATCTGCCATGGAGCTAGTACTCTGTATATGGGCATGTTGGATTACTCTGCCATGTGGTTAGCTCTCAGGATATGGACACATAGGAGTCATCTGCATGTAGCTACCTGTTTGTTCATGGATATGTTGGACTGATCTGAATGTAGATAGATCTCTGTATATGAACATATTGGAGTTGTGTGCCATGTAGCTAGCTCTCTGTATAGGGACATGGTGGACTCATCAGCCATGTAGATAGCTGTCTCTGTATGAACATGTTGGACTCCTCTGCCTTGTAGCTAGTCCTCTATATATACACGCATTAGACTCATCTTCCATGTAGCAAACCCTCTGTATGAACATGTTGGACTCATCTACCATGTAGCTAACTCTCAGTATATGGACACGTTGGACTCATATGCCATGTAGCTGGAAATATGTATATGGAAATGTTGCATTTCTCTGCCATGTAGCTAGCTCTCTGTATATGGACAAATTGGACTCAAATGTCATGGAGCTAGAACTCTGTATATGGACATGCTGGACTACTCTGCCATGAAGCTAACTCTCAGTACATGGACACATTGGACACATCTGCATGTAGCTTGAACTCTAAATATGGATATGTTGCACTACTCTGCCATGAAGCTAGCTCTCTGTATTGGGCATTTTGGACCCATCTGCCTTGAAGCTTGGATATGTGGAACTTGTCTGCCATGTAGATAGCTCTCTCTATATGAACACATTGGACTTGTCTACCATATAACGAGCTTTCTGTATATGGACATGATGTAGTCATCAGCCATGTAGGCAGCTCTCTCTGTATTAACATGTTGGACTCAACTGTCTTATACTTCGTCCTCTATATATACACATGTTGGACTCATCTGCCATGTAGCTAGTACTCTGTATTTGGACATGTGGGACTACTCAGCCATGTAGCTAGCTCTGAGTATATGGGCATGTTGGTCTCATCTGCCATATAGCTAGAACTCTGCATATGGAAATGTGGCACTAATATGCCATGTAGTTACCTCTCTGTATAAGGACATTTTGGACTTGTCTGCCATGTAGCTAGATCTCTGTGCATGTATCTTTTGCACTGATCTGCCATGTAGGTACCTCTCTGTATATGAACATATTGGAATCATATGCCTTGTAGCTAGTCCTCTATATATACACATGATGGACTCATCTTCCATGTAGCTAACTCTCAGTATATGGACATATTGGACACATCTGCCTTGACTCTAGTACTGTGTATATGGACATGTTGGACTACTCTGCCATGTAGCTAGCTATCAGTATATGGACACATTGGAGTCATCTGCCATGTAGCTAGCTCTCTGCACATGTATCTGTTGGACTGATTTGCCATGGAGTTAGCTCTCTGTATATGAACATATTGGACTTGTCTGTCATGTAGCTGGCTCTCTGTATATGGACATGCTGGACTCATCAGCCATGTAACCGGCTCTCTCTGTATGAACATGTTCGTCTCATCTGCCTTGTAGCTAGTCCTCTGTATATACATGTTGGACTCTTCTACCATGTCGATAACTCTCAGTATATGGACATGTTGGACTCATAAGAAATGTATCGAGTACTCTGTTTATGGACATGTTGGACTACTCTGCCATGTTGCTAGCTCTCAGTATATGGATACATTGGACTCATCTGCCAGGTAGATAGAACTATGTATATAAAAATGTTGCACTAATCTGCCATGTAGCTAGCTCTCTGTGCATGGATATGTTGGACTGATCTTTTATGTAGTTAGCTCTCTGTATATGAACATATTGCTCTTGTCTGCCATTTAGCCAGCTCTCTCTGTATGAACATGTTGGACACATCTGCCTTGTAACTAGTCCTCTATATATACACATGTTGGACTTATTTGCCGTGTAGCTAACTCTCAGTATATGGACATATTATACTTATCTGCCATGGAGCTAGAACTCTGTACATTGCAATGTTGCACTTGTCTGCCATGTAGCTAGCTCTCTGAATATTGACATTTTGGACATGTCTGATATGTAGCTAGCTCTCTGTGCATGGATATGTTGGACTGATCTGCCATATAGTTACATCTCTGCATATGAACATATTTGTCTTGTCGGCCATGTAGCTAGCTCTCTGTATATGAACATGTTGGATTATTCAGCCATGTAGCCAGGTCTGTCTATTTTAATATGTTCGACTCATCTGCCTTGGAGATAGCCCGCTAAATATATACATGCTGTATGCATATGCCATGTAGCTAACTCACAATATATGACCATGTTGGACTCATCTGCCATATAGATAATACTCTGTATATGCACATGTTGGACTACGTTGCTATGTAGCTACCTCTCAGTAGATGGACAAGTGGTTCTCATCTGCTTTGTAGGTATAAATCTGTATGTGGAAATGTTGCACTTCTTTGCCATGTTGCTAGCTATCTTTGCATGGATATGTTGGACTGATCTGCGATGTAGGTAATTCTCTATATATGATCATATTGGACTTGTGCCATGGAGATCGTAGTCTGTATATGGACATGTTGGACTACATTGCCATGTAGCAGCCCTCAGTATATGGACACGTTCGACTCATCTGCCATGTTGCTAGAACTCTGCATATGGAAATTATGCACTACACAGCCATGTACATATCTCTCTGTATATGGACATTTTGGGCTTATCTGCCATGTAGCTAGCTCTCTGTTCATGGATATGTTGGACTGATCTGCCATGTAAATAGCTCTCTGTATATGAACATATTGGACTTGTCTGACACGTAGCTAGTTCTCTGTATATGGACATGATGGACTCATCATCCAGGTAGCCAGATCTCTCTGTATGAACATGTTGGACTCATCTGCCAGGTAGCTAGTCCTCTATATATACACATGTTGGATTCATCTGCCATGTAGTTTGTACTCTGTATAGCTACATGTAGTACTACTCTGCCATGTAGCTAGCTCTCAGTATATGGACATGTTGAACTCATCTGCCTTGAAACTAGAACTCTGTATATGGAAATGTTGCACTACACTGCCATATTGCAAGCTCCCTATATATGGACATTTTGGATTCATCTTCCATGTTGCTAAATTTTTGTGCATGGAAATGTTGGACTGATCTGCATGTAGGTAGATCTGTGTATATGAACATATTGGAGATATCTGCCATGTAGCTAGCTGTCTGTATATGGACATGTGGGACTCATTAGACATGAAGCCAGCTCTTTGAGTATGAATACGTTGGACTCATCTGCCTTGTAGCTAGTCCTCTATATATACACATGATGGACTTATCTTCCATGTAGCTAACGCTCAGTATATGGACATATTGGACTCATCTGCCTTGTAGCTAGTCCTCTATATATACACATGATGGACTTATCTTCCATGTAGCTAACGCTCAGTATATGGACATATTGGACTCATCTGCCTTGTAGCTAGTTTTCTGTATATGGACAAGTTGGACTACTCGGCCATGTAGCTAGCTCTCAGTATATGGACACATTGGAGTCATCTGCCATGTTGCTAGCTCTCTGCACATGTATCGTTTTACTGATCTGCCATGTAGGTAGCGCTCTGTATATGAACATATTGGACATGTCTGTCATGTAGCTGGCTCAATGTATATGGGCATGCTGGACTCATCAGCCATGTAGCCTGCTCTCTCTGTATGAACATGTTAGACTCATCTGCCTTGTAGCTAGTCCTCTGTATATACATGTTGGGCTCATCTGCCATGTAGCTAACTCTCAGTATATGAACATTTTGGACTCATAAGAAATATAGCTAGTACTCTGTATATGGACATGCTGGACTACTCTACCATGAAGCTAGCTCTCAGTATATGGACATGTTGGACTCATCTGCCATGTAGCTAGAACTCTGTACATGGATTTGTTGTACTTATTTACATTTTTATAGCTCTTTGTATATGAACATATTGGACTTGTCTGCCAGGTAACTAGCTCTCTGTATATGGACATGCTGTAATCATCAGCTATGTAGCCAACTCTTTCTGTATGAACATGTTGAACTCATCAGTATATATAGACACATATTGGACTTATCTGCCATCAAACTAACTCTCAGTATATGAACATGTTGGAATCATCTGCCATGTAGCTAGTACTCTGTATAAGGACATTTTGCACTACTCTGCCATGTAGCTAGCTCTCTGTATATGGACATTTTGGAATCATCTGCTTGTAGCTAGCTCACTGTGCATGGATATGTTGGATTGATCTGCCTTGTAGGTAGCTCTCTGTATATGTACATAATGGACTTTTCTGCCATGTAGCTAGCTCTCTGTATAGCGGCATGTTGAACTCATCTGCCATGTATGTAAAACTCTGTATATGATCATGTTGGACTCATCAGCCATGTAGCCAGCTCTCTCTGTATGAACATGTTGGACTCATCTGCCTTGTAGCTAGTCTTCTATATACACACATGTTGGACTGATCTGCCATGTAGCTAACTTTCAGTATATGGACATGTTGGACTCATCTACCATGTAGCTAGTACTCTGTACATCGGCATTTTGTATTACTCTGTCATGTAGCTAGCTCTCTTGCATATGGACACGTAGGACTCATCTGCCATGTAGCTAGAACTGTGTATATGGAAATGTTGCACTGTTCTGCATTATATCTAGCTTTCTGAATAGGGACATTTTGGCTTCATCTGCCATGTAGCTTGCTCTCGGTGCATGGATATATTGGACTCATCTGCCATGTAGGTAGCTTTCTGTATATGAACATATTGAACTTGTCTGCCATATAGCTAACTCTCTGTATACGGACATGTTGGACTACTGAGACATTTGGCTAGCTCTCACTATATGGACACTTTGGACTCATCTGCCATGTAGCTTGAATTATTTATATGGAAATGTTTCACATTCTGCAATATAGCTAGCTCTATGTATATAGACATTTTGGATTCATCTGCCTTGTAGCTTGCTCTCTGTGCATGGATATGTTGGACTGATTAGCCATGTAGGTAGCTCTAAGTATATGAACATATTGGACTTGTCTGCAGTGTAGCGAGCTCTCTGTATATGGACACTTTTGACTCATCTGACATGTAGCTATCTATCTGTGCATGGATATGATGGACTGATCAGCCATGTAGGTAGCTCTCTGTATATGAACATATTGAACTTGTCTGCCATGTAGCTAGCTCTCTGTATCTTGACATATTGGACTCACCAGCCATGAAGGCTGCTCTCTCTGTATGAACATGTTGGACTCAACTGCCTTGTAGCTTGTCCTCTGTATATATATGTTGAACTCATCTGCCTTGTAGCTAACTCTCAGTATATGGACATGTTGGACTCATCTGCCATGTAGCTAGAACTGTGTACATGGATTTTTTTGTACTGATCTGCATTTTTGTAGCTCTCTGTATGTGAACATATTGGACTTGTCTGTCAGGTAGCTTGCTCTATGTATATGGACATGTTGGAATCATCAGCCATGTAACCAACTCTTTCTGTATGAACATGTTGAACTCATCAGCCTTGTAGCTAGTAGTATATATATATATATACACATGATGGACTCATCTGCCATGAAACTAACGCTCAGTATATGGAAATGTTGGACTCATCTGCCATGTAGCTAGTACTCTGTATAAGGACATGTTGCATTACTCTGCCATGTAGCTAGCTCTCAGTATATGGACACGTTAGACTCATCTGCCATGTAGCCAGAACTCTGTATATGGAAATGTTGCACTACTCTGCCATGTAGCTAGCTCTCTGTATATGGACATTTTATACTCGTCTGCAATGTAGCTAGCTCTCTGTGCTTGGATATGTTGGACTGATCAGCCATGTAGGTAGCTCTCAGTATATGAACATATTGGTCTTGTCTGCCATGTAACTAGCTCTCTGTGTATGGACATGTTGGACACATCAGCCATGTAGCTATCTCTCAGTATATGTACGAGTTGGACTCATCTGCCATGTAGCTACTAAACTATATATGGGCACGTTGGACTCATCTGCCATGTAGCCAGCTTGCTGTATATGGACACGTCGGACTCATCTGCCATTTATCTAACTATAAGTATATGGACATGTTTGATACACATGTTGGACTGATCTGCCATGTAGGTACTTCTCTATATATGAACATATTGGATTTTTCTGCCTTGTAGCTAGCTTTGTGTATATGGACATGTTGGACTCATCATCCATACAGTCAGATCTCTCTGTATGAATATGTTGCACTCATCTGCCTTGTAGCAAGTCCTCAATATATACACATGTTGGACTCATATGCATTTTGTAGCTAACTCTATGTATAAGGACATGTTGGACTCATCTGCCATGTAGCTAGTACTCTATATATGGACATGTTGGACTCATCTGCCATGTAGCTAGAACTCAGGATATGGAAATGTTGCACTACTCGGCCATGTAGCTAGTTCTCTATATATGGACATTTTAGACTCTTCTGCCATGTAGCTTGCTCTCTGTACATGGATCTGTTGGACTGTTCTGCCATGTAGGTATCTCTCTGTATATGCACATATTGGATTTCTTCTCCATGTGCCTAGCTCTCAGTATATGGATACTTTGGACTCATTAGCCATGTACCCAGCTCTCTGTGTATGAAAATGTTGGACTCATCTGCCTTGTAGCAAGTCCTCAATATATACACATGTTGGACTCATATGCATTTTGTAGCTAACTCTCAGTATATGGACATGTTGGACTCTGCCATGTAGCTAGAACTCTGTATATGGAAATGTTGCACTACTCTGCCATGTAGCTTGCTCTCTGTACAAGGATCTGTTGGACTGATCTGCCATGTAGGTATCTCTCTGTATATGCACATGTTGGATTTCTCTGCCATGTACCTAGCTCTCAGTATATGGACATTTTGGACTCATTAGCCATGAACCCAGCTCTCTGTGTATGAAAATGTTGGACTCATCTGCTTTTAGCTTGCCCTCTAAATATACTTATGTTGGACTCATCTTCTATGTAGCTAACTCTCAGTATATGGCCAAGTTTGACTCATCTGCCATATAGCTATTACTCTGTATATGGATATGTTGGACTACTCTGCCAGGTAGATAGTTCTCAGTATATGGACACGTTGGACTCATCTGCCATGTATTTAGATCTCTGTATATGGAAATGTTGCACTAATCCGCCAGGTACTACCTTTCTGTATATGGACATTTTAGCCTCGTATGCCATGTAGCTAGCATTCTGTGGATGGATATGTTGGACTGATATGCCATGTAGGTATGTCTTTGTATATGAACATATAAGACTTGACTTCCATGTAGCGAGCTCTCTACATATGGACTTGTTGGACTCATCAGACATGTAGGGTGGTCTCTCTGTATGAACTCGTTAGACTCATCGGCTTTGAAGATAGTCCTCTATATATACACATGTTGGACTTATGTGCCATGTAGTTAACTCTCAGTGTATGGACATGTTGAACTCATCTACCATTTAGCTAGTTCTCTGTATTTGTACATGTTGGAATACTCTGCCATGTAGCTAGCTCTCAGTATATGGACACGTTGGACTCATCTGCCATGTAGCTAGAACTCTGCATATGGAAATGTTGTACTACTCTGCCATGTACCTCACTGTCTATATATGGATATTTTGGACTCGTATGCCATATAGCTAGCTCTCTGTGAATGAACATGTTGGACTCATCTGCCTTGTAAATAGCCCTCAAAATTTACACATGCTGGACTCATCTGCCATGTGGCTAACTCTGAGTATATGGAAACATTGGACTCATCTGCCATGTAGATAGTATTCTTTAAATGGACATGTTGGACTACTCTGCCATGTAGCTAGCTCTCACTATATGGACACCTTGGACACATCTGCCATGTAGCTAGAACTCTGTATATGGAAATGGTGCACTATTCTGCATTTAGCAAGCTCTCTGTATATGGACATTTTTTACACGTCTGCCGTGTACCTAGCTCTCTGTGCTTGGATATGTTGGACTGATCTTTCATGTAGGGAACCCTCTGTATTGGAACATATTGAACTTGTTTCCACATAGCTCGCTCTCTGTATACAGACTTGTAGGACTCATCAGCCATGTAGCCAGCTCTCTCTATATGGACCTGTTGGACTCATCTGCCTTGTAGCTAGTCCTCTATAAATAAACATGTTGAACTCATATGCCATGTACATAACTCTCAGTAAATGGACATGTTGGACTCATCTGCCTTCTAGCTAGTACTCTGTATGTGGACATGTTGGACAACTCTGCCATGTAGCTAGCTGTCAGTATATGTACACGTTGGACTCATCTGGCATGTAGCTTGAACTCTGTATATGGAAATATTGCACTTCTCTGCCATGTAGCTAGCTCCCTGTATATGGACATATTGGACTTGACTGCCATGTAGCTAGCTCTCTGTATATGGCCATGTTGGATTCATCAGCCATGTAGGCAATTCTCTGTGTATGAACTTGTTGGACTCATCTGCCTTTAAGCTATCCCTCAAAATATACAAATGTTGGAATCCTCTGCCATGTAGCTATCTCTCAGTATATGAACATGTTGAACTCATTTGCCTTGTAGCTAGTCCTTTATATATACACATGCAGGAGTGATCTACCATGTAGCTAAATCTCAGTATGTGGACATGTTGGATTCATCTGCCTTCTAGTTAGAACTCTCTATTTGGACATGTTGGACAACTCTGCCATTTAGCTAGATATCAGTATATGCACATGTTGGACTCATCTTCCAGCTCTCTGTGTATGGATATGTTGCACTGATCTGCATTTTGGTAGCTCTTGGTATAAGAACATAATGGACTTTTCTGCCTTGTAGCTAGCTCTCAGTATATGGACATATCGGACTCTTCAGATATGTAACCAGCTATCTGTGAATTAACATGTTGGACTCATCTGCCTTGTAGCTAGTACTCTGTATTTGGAAATGTTGCACTATTCTGCATTTAGCTAGCTCTCTGCATATGGACATTTTGACTCGTCTGCCATGTAGCTAGCTCTCTGTGCTTGGATATATTGAACTGATCTGCCATGTAGGGAGATCTCTTTATATGAACATATTTAACTTGTCTTCAACGTGGCTAGCTCTCTGTATACGGACATGTTAGACTGATGTGCCATGTATCCAGTTCTCTCTATATGAACATAATGTACTTATCTGCCTTGTAGCTAATCCTCTATGTATACACATGTAGGAGTTATCCACCATGTAGCTAATGCTCATTACATGGACATGTTGGACTCATCTGCCGTCTAGCTATTACTCTGTATAAGGACATGTTGGACAACTCTGCCATGTAGGTAGAACTCTGTATTTGGAAAAGTAGTACTACTCTGCCATATAGCTAGCTCTTTGTATATGGATATTTTGGACTCCTCTGCCATGTAAGTTTTTCTCTGAGCATGGATATATTGGACTGATATGCCATGTACGTAGCTCTCTGGTATGAACATACTGGATTTGTATGCCGTGTATATGGACATGTGGATACTCTGCCATGTAGCTAGCTCACAGGATATGTACACGTTTGACTCATCTGCCATGTAGTTAGTACTCTGTATATGGAAATGTTGCACTACTCTGCCATGTATATGGACAATTGGGACTTGTCTTCCATGTAGCTAGCTCTCTGTGCAAGGATATGTTGGGCAGATCTTCCATGTAGTTAGCTCTCTGTATATGCACATTTTGTACTTGTCTACCATGTAGCAAGCTTTCTGTATATGGACATGTTAGACTCCTCAACCATGTAGCCAGTTCTCTCTGAATGAACATGTTGGAATCATCTGCCTTGTAGCTAGTCCTTCATATATACACATGTTGGACTAATTTGCCTTGTAGCTAACTCTCAGAATATGGACATGTTGGATTCATCTGCCATGTAGCTAGAACTCTGTATATGGACATGTTGCACTACTCTGCAATGAAGCTAACTCTCAGTATATGGACACATTGGGCTCATCTACCATGTAACTAGAACTCTGTATATGGAAATGATGCACTACTCTGAAATGTAGCTAGCTGGCTTTCTATGGATATTTTGGACTCGTCTACCATGTAGGTAGCTCTCTGAGCATGGATATGTTGGACTGATCTGCCATGTAGGTAGGTCTCTGTATATGTTCATATTGGACTTGTCTGCCATGAATCTAGCTCTCTGTATATGGATATGTTGGTATACTCCGCCATGTAGGTAGCTCTCTGTAAATGAACATATTGGAATTGTCTGCCATGGAGTTATCTCTCTGTGTATGGGCATGTAGGAATTCTCTGCCATGTAGCCAGCTCTCAGCATGTATGGACATGTAGGAATTCTCTGCCATGGAGCTAGAACTCTGTATTTGGAATGTTGCACTACTCTGCCATGTAGCTAGCTCTCTGTATATGGATATTTTGGACTCATCTACCATATAGCTAACTCTCTGTGCATGGAAATGTTGGATTGATCTGTCATGTATGTAGCTCTCTGTATATGAACATATTGGACTTGTCTGACATGTAGCTATCTCCCATTTTATGGACATGTTGGGCTCATCAGACATGAAGCCAACTCTTTCTTTATGAACATGTTCTCATCTGCTATGTAGTTAGTATTCTCTGTATGGATATGTTGGACTACTCTGCCATGTAGCTAGCACTTGGCATATGGACACAGACTCATCTGGCATGTAGCTTGAAATCTGTCTATGGTAATGTTGCACTACTCTGCCATGTAGCTAGCTCTCTGTGCATGGATATGCTGGACGGAACTGCCATGTAGGTAGCTCTCTGTATATGAACATATTGGACTTGTCTGCCATGTAGCTAGCTCTCTGTATATGGACATGTTGGACTCACCAGCGATGTAGCCAGCTCTCTCTGTATGAACATGTTGGACTCATTTGCCTTGTAGCTACTCCTCTATATATACACCTGTTGGACTCATCTGCCATGTAGCTAACTCTCAGAATATGGACATGTTGGACTCATCTGCCATGGAGCTAGTTCTCTGTATATGGAAATGTTGCACTACTCTGACATGTAGCTTGCTCTCAGTATATGGACACTTTGGGCTCAACTGTCATGTAGCTAGAACTCTGTATTTGGAAATGGTGATTTACTCTGCCATGTAGCTAGCTCTCTTTATATGGATATTGTGGACTCAT
This sequence comes from Chrysochloris asiatica, assembly GCF_000296735.1. Lineage (NCBI taxonomy): Eukaryota > Metazoa > Chordata > Mammalia > Afrosoricida > Chrysochloridae > Chrysochloris > Chrysochloris asiatica. Next base: position 515,870 of record NW_006408877.1, read on the forward strand.
CTACCATGTAGCTAGCTCTCTGTGCATGGATCTGTTTTACTGATCTGCCATGTAGGTTGCTTTCTGTATTGGACGTGTCTGCCATTGGACTTGTCTGCCATGTAGCTGTCTCTCTGTGTACGGACATGTAGGAATTCTTTGCCATGTATCTAGCTCTCAGTGTATGTACACGTTGGACTCAGCTGCCATGTAGCTTGGCCTCTGTATATGGAAATATTGCACTACTCTGACATGTAGCTAGCTCTCTGTATATGGATATTGTGGACTCGTCTACCATGTAGCTAGCTCTCTGTGCATGAATATGTTTGACTGATCTGTCATGTAGGTAGCTGTCTGTGTATGAACATATTGGACTTGTCTGACATGTAGCTATCTCTCAGTTATGGACATGTTGGACTCATCAGCCATGAAGCCAAATCTTTCTGTATGAACATGTTGGACTCATCTGCCATGTAACTAGTATTCTCTATATGAATATGTTGGACTACTCTGCCATGTAGCTAGTTCTCAGTATATGGACACAGACTCATCTGCCATGTAGCTACACCTCTGTATATGGTAATGTTGCACTACTCTGCCATGTAGCTAGCTCTTTGTATATGGATATTTTGGACTCCTCTGCCATGTAAGTAGTTCTCTTTGCATGGATATGTGGACTGATCTACCAATATACTTTAGGTAGCTCTCTGTATATGAACATACTGGATTTGTATGCCATGTAGCTAGCTCTCCGTATATGGACATGTGTAATACTCTGCCATGTAACTAGCTCTCAGGATATGTACACTTTTGACTCATCTTCCATGTAGTTAGTACGCTGTATATGGAAATGTTGCACTACTCTTCCATGTATATGGACAATTGGGACTTGTCTTCCATGTAGCTAGCTCTCTGTGCATGGATATGTTGGACAGATCTGCCATGTAGTTAGCTCTCTGTATATGCACATTTTGTACTTGTCTACCATGTAGCAAGCTTTCTGTATATGGACATGTTGGACTCCTCAGCTATGTAGCCAGTTCTCTCTGAATGAACATGTTGGAATCATCTGCCTTGAAGCTAGTCCTTTATATATACACATGTTGGACTCATCTGCCTTGTAGCTAACTCTCAGAATATGGACATGTTGGATTCATCTGCCATGTAGCTAGTACTTTGTATATATCCACATGTTGGACTACACTGCAATGAAGCTAATTCTCAGTATATGGACACATTGGGCTCATCTACCGTGTAACTAGAACTCTGTATGTGGAAATTATGCACTACTCTGAAATGTAGCTAGCTGGCTTTCTATGGATATTTTGGACTCGTCTACCATGTAGGTAGCTCTCTGAGCATGGATATGTTGGACT
>NW_006408877.1:517529-524583 GCF_000296735.1 Chrysochloris asiatica
CCATGTAGGTAGCTCTCTGTAAATGAACATATTGGAATTGTCTGCCATGGAGTTATCTCTCTGTGTATGGGCATGTAGGAATTCTCTGCCATGTAGCCAGCTCTCAGCATGTATGGACATGTAGGAATTCTCTGCCATGGAGCTAGAACTCTGTATATGGAAATGTTGCACTAATCTGCCATTTAGCTAGCTCTATGTATATGGATATTTTGAACTCGTCTCTGTGCATGGATATGTTGGACTGATCTGTCATGTAGGTAGCTCTCTGTATATGAACATATTGGACTTGTCTGACATGTAGTTATCTCCCATTTTATGGACATGTTGGGTTCATCAGACATGAAGCCAACTCTTTCTTTATGAACATGTTGTTCTCATCTGCTATGTAGTTAGTATTCTCTGTATGGATATGTTGGACTACTCTGCCATGTAGCTAGCCCTTGGTATATGGACACAGTCTCATCTGCCATGTAGCTTGACCTCTGTATATGGTCATTTTGGACTTGTTTACCATGTACCTAGCTCTCTGTGCATGGATATGCTGGACGGATCTGCCATGTAGGTAGCTCTCTGTATAGGAACATATTGGACTTGTCTGCTATGTAGCTAACTCTCTGTATATGCACATGTTGGACTCATCAGCCATGTAGCCAGCTCTCTCTGAATGAACATGTTGGACTCTTCTGCCATGTAGCTAACTCTCAGAATATGGACATGTTTGACGCATCTGGCATGTAGCTAGTTCTCTGTAGATGGACATGTTGCACTACTCTGCAATGTAGGAACTCTCAGTATATGGACATGTTGGGCTAATCTGCCATGTAGATAGAACTCTGTATTTAGAAATGGTGTATTACTCTGCCATGTATCTAGCTATCTTTATATGCATATATTGGACTCGTCTACCATGTAGCTAGCTCTCTGTGCATAGATATGTTGGAATGACTTGCCATATATGTAGCTCTCTGTAGATGAACATATTGAGCTTGTCTGCCATGTAGCTAGCTCTCTGTGTATTGATATGTTGGAATACTCTGACATGTAGCTAGCTCTCAGTATATGTACACGTTGGACCCATCTGCCATGTAGCTAGAACTCTGTGTATGGAAATGTTGCACTACTCTGCCATGTAGCTAGCTCTCTGTGTATGGACATTATGGACTCATCTGCCATGTAGGTAGGTCTCTGTGAATGGATATGTTGGACTGGCCTGGCATCTAGTTAGCTCTCTGTATATGAACATTTTGGAATCATCTGCCATGTAGCTAGCTCTCTGTGCATGGATATGTTGTACTGATCTGCTATATAGCTACCTCTCTGCATATGAACATATGGGACTTGTCTGCCATATATCCAGCTCTTTATATGTGGACATATTGGACTCATCAGCCTTGTAACCAGCTCTCTGTGTATGAACAGGTTGGACTCATCAGTCATGTAGCTAGATCTCTGTATATGGAAATGTTGCTCTTCTGTGCCTCGTAGCTAGCTCTATGTACAACATCATTTTGGACTTGTCTACTATGTAACTAGCTCTTTGTGTAGAAATGTTGGATTGATCTGCCATGTATCTAGATCTCTGTGCATGGATATGTTGGACTGATCTGCCATGTAGTTAGCTCTCTATAAATGAACATATTGGACTTGTCTGCCATGTAGCTACCTCTCTGTGTACGGACATGTTGGAATACTCTACCATGTAGCTAGCTCTCAGTATATATACATGTTGGACTCTTCTACCATGTAGCTAGAACTCTTTATATGGAATGTTGCACTACTCTGCCATGTAGCTAGCTCTCTGTATATGGTCATTTTGTACTCATCTGCCATGAAGCTAGCTCTCTGTGCATGGATATGTTGGACTGATCTGCCATGTAGATAGATCTCTGTATATGAACCTATGGAACTTATCTGACATGTAGCTTGCTCTCTATATATGGACATGTTGGGCACATCAGCCATTTAGCCAGCTCTTTCTGTATGAACATGTTGGAGTCACCTGCCTTGAGTCTAACTTACATATACGGACATGTTGGACTCATCTGCCATGTATCTAGTACTCTGTATGTGAACTTGTTGGACTACTCTGCAATGTAGCTAGCTCTCAGTATAAGGACACATTGGACTCCTCTGCCATGTAACTAGAACTCTGTATATGGAAATGTTGCACTACTCTGCCTTGTAGCAAGCTCTCTGTATATGGTCATTTTGGACTCCTCTGCCATGTGCATGGATATGTTGGATTGATCTGCCATGTAGATGTTGTTGTTGTTGTTAGGTGTCATCGAGTCGGTTACGACCCATAGCGACCCTGTACAGGGTCATGTAGATAGCTATCTATATATGAACATATTGGACTTGTCTGCCATGTAGCTACTTCTGTGTGTATGGACATGTTAGACTCAACTGCCTTGTAGCTAGTCATATATATACACACACATGTTGGACTCATCTTCCATTTAGCTCACTCTCAGTAAATGGCTTTGTTGGATTAATCTTCTGTGTAACTAGTACTCTGTATATGGACATGTTGAACTACTCTGCCATGTTCTCAGCATATGGACACTTTGAAGTCATCTGCTATGTAGCTAGACCTCTGTTTATGGAAATGTTGCTCTACTCTGCCATGTAGCTAGCTCTCTATATATCGACTTTTTGGAATCGTCTGCCTTGTATCTAGCTCTCTGTATATGGACATGTTGGACTCATCAGCCTTGTAGCTAGTCCTCTATATATACACATGTTAGACTCATCTGCCATGTAGTTCACTCTCAGTAGAGAGCCTTTTGGACTAATTGGCCATGTAGCTAGTGCTCTGTACATGGAGATGATGGTCAACGCTGCCATGCAGCTAGTTCTCCATATATGGACACGTTAGATGCTTCTCCCATGTAGCTAGAACTCTGTATTTGGAAATGTTGCACTACTCTGCCATGTAGCTAGCTTTCTGTATATGGATATTTTGGGCTCGTCTACAATGTAGCTAGCTCTCTGTGCATGGATATGTTGGACTGATCTGCCATGTAGCTAGCTCTCTGTATATAGACATGTTGTATTCATCAGCTATTTAGCCAGCTCTCTCTGTATGAACATGCTGGATTCATCTGCCTTGAATCTAACTTTCAGTATATGGACATTTTAGATTCCTCTGCCAAGTATCTAGTAGTCTGTATATGGACATGTTGGACAATTCTGTCATGTAGCTAGCTCTCAGTATATGGACATGTTGGACTCCTCTACCATGAAGCTAAAACTCTGTATTTATTAATGTTGCACTACTCTGCCACGTAGCTAGCTCTCTGTATATAGACAGGTTGGAATACTCTGCCATGTAGCTAGCTCTCAGCATACGGACACCATAGACTCATCTGCCATGTAGATAGAACTCTGTATATGGAAATGTTATACTATTCTGCCATGTAGCCAGCTCTCTCTATATGGTCATTTTGGATTTCTTTGCCATGTAGCTAGCTCTCTGTGCATGAATATTTTGGACTGATATGCCATGTATGTAGATCTCTGTATATGAACATATTGGACTTGTCTGCCATGTAGCTAGCCCTCTGTATATGGACATGTTGGACTCATCAGCCATGAAGCCAGCTCCCTCTGTATGAACATGTTGGATTCAACTGCCTTGCATTTAATCCTCTATATATACACATGTTGGACTCATCTGCCATGTACCAACTCCCAGAATATGAACATGTTGGATTCATCTGCCATGTAGCTAGTATGGTGTATATGGACAAGTTGGAATACTCTGGAATGTAGCTAGCTCTCAGTATATGGACACGTTGGGCTCATCTGCCATGTAGCTAGAACTCTGTATATGGAAATATTGCACATCTTTGCCATGTAGCTAGCTCTCTGTATATGGATATTTTGGACTCATCTGCTATGTAGCTAGCCCTCTGTTCATGGATATGTTGGACTGATCTGCCATGCAGGTAGATCTCTGTATATAAACATATTGGACTTGTCTGTCATGTAGCTAGTTCTCTGTATATGGACATGGTGGACTCATCATCCATAGAGCCAGCTCTCTCTATATGAATATGTTGGACTCATCTGCTTTGTAGCTAGTCCTCTATATATACACATGTTAGACTTTTCTGCATGTAGTTAACAATCAGTATATGGACATGTTGGAGTCATCTACCATGTAGCTAGTACTCTGGATATGGACCTTTCAGACTACTCTGGCATGTAGCTACCTCTTAGTATATGTACACGTTGGACTCATCTGCCATGTAGATAGTTCCCTATATGGACATTTTGGGTTCTTCTGCCATGTAGCTAGCTCTCTGTTGATGGATATGTTGGATTGATCTCCCACATAGGTACCTTTCTGTATATGAACATATTGGAGTTGTCTGCCTCGTAACTTGCTCACTGTATATGTACATGTTGGACTCATAAGCCATGTAGCCAGCTCTCTCTGTATGAACATGTTGGACTCATCTGCCTTTTAGCTATTCCTCTATATATACACATGCTGGACACATCTGTCCTGTAGGTAACTCTCAATATATGGACAAGTTGAAATCATCTGCCTTGTAGTTTGTACTCTGTATATGAACATGTTGGTCTACTCGGCCATGTACCTCCCTCTCAGTATATGAACATATTGGACTCATCTGCCAATTAGCTAGAGCTCTGTATATGGAAATGTTGCACTATTCTGCCATGTAGCTAGCTCTCTGTATATGGACATGTTGGACTCATAAGTCATTTAGACATCTCTCTGTGTATGAACATACAGACACCTTGGACTCATCTGCATGTAGCTAGAATTCTATATATGGAAATGTTGCACTATTCCGCCATGTAGCTAGGTCTCTGTATGTTGGACTCATCTGCCATGTAGCTAACTCTCAGAATATGAACTTGTTGGGTTAATCTGCCTTGTAACTTGCACTCTGTATATTGACATGTTGGAGTACTTTGCCATGTAGCTAGGTTTCTTTATATGGACACGTTGGACTCATCTGCCCTTTAGCTAGAAATCTGTATATGGGAATGTTGCACTATACTGCCATGTAGTTAGCTTTCTGTATGTGGACATTTTGGACTCATCTGCAAAGTAGATACTTCTCTGTATTTGAACATGTTGGACTCATCTGCCTTTTAGCTCGCTCTCTAAATATACACATGTTGGACTTATCTGCCATGTAGTTAACTCTAAGTATATGGACATGATGGACTCATCTGATTTGTAGCTAGTACTCTGTATATGGACATGATTGACTACTCTGGCATGTAGCAAGATCTCAGTATATGCACACATTGGACTCTTCTGCCATGTATCTAGATCTTTGCATATGGAAAAGTTGCACTATTCTGCCATGTAGCTAGCTCTGTGTATGTGCACATTTTGGGTTCGTCTGCCATGTAGATAGCACTCGGTGCATGGATATGTTGGATTAATCTGCCATGTATCGAGCTCTCTGTATATGGATTGATCTGCCATGTAGTGAGCTCTCTGTATATGGACATTTTTTACTCGTCAGCCATGTAGCCAGCTTTTTCTGTATGAACATGTTTGACTCATTTGCCCTGTAGCAATTGCTCTGTATATACACATACTGGACTTATCTGCCATGTAGTTAACTCTCAGTATATGGACATGATGGGTTCATCTACCAAGGAACCAGTACTCTGTATATGCACATGTTGGTCTACTCTGCCATGTAGCTAGCTCTCACTATTTGGACACCTTGGACTCATCTGCCATGTCGCTAGAATTCTATATATGGAAATGTTGCACTATTCCGCCATGTAGCTAGGTCTCTGTATGTGGATATTTTGGACTCCTCTGTTATGTAGCTAGCTCTCTGTGCATGGATATGTTGGACTCATCAGCCATGTAGACAGCTCTCTCTGTATGAACATGTTGACTCATTTGCCTTGTAGCTAGTCAGCTATATATACACATGTTGGACATATTTGCCCTGTAGTTAACTATCAGTATATGGACATGTTGGACTCATCTACCATGTAGCTAGTGCTCTGTATATGGAGATGATGGTCAACACTGCCCTGTAACTAGTTCTCCATATATGGACACATTAGGTGCTTCTGCCATGTTCCTAGAACTCTGTATATGGAAATGTTGAATTATTCGCCATGTAGCTAGCTCTCTGTGCATGGATATGTTGGACTGATCTTCCATGTAGAGAGCTCTCTGTATATGAACATATTGGACTTGTCTGCCATGTAGCTAGCTCAAAGTATATGGACGTGTTGGACTCTTCAGCCATGTAGCCAGTTCTCTGTGTATGAAAATGTTGGACTCATCTGACTTGTAACTAGCCCTCTAAATATACACATGTTGGATTCATCTGCCATGTAGCTAACTCTCAGTATATGGACATGATGGACTCATCTGCCATATAGCTAATACTCTGTATATGGACCTGTTGGACTACTTTGCCAAGTAGCTAGCTTTCAGTATATGGATACTTTATACTCATGTGACATGTAGCTAGAACTCTGTATATGGAAATTTTGCACAACTCTGCCATGTAGGTAGCTCTCTGTATATGTACATTTTGGACTCCTCTGCCATGTAGCTTACTCCCTGTGCATGGATATGTTGGACTGATCTGCCATGTAGGTAGCTCTCTGTGTATTAACATATTGGACTTGTCTGCCATGAAGCTAGCTCTCTCTATATGGACACGTTGGACTCATCAGCCATGTAGCCCGCTCTCTGTGTATGAACATGCAGGACTTATCTGCCTTTTAGTTAGCCCTCTAAATATAAACATGTTTGACTCATCTGCCATGTAACTTACTCTCAGTATATGGACATGTTGGACTCCTCTGCCATGTAGCTTGTACTCTGTATAGGGATATGTTGGACTCCTATAGCATGAAGCTAACTCTCGGTATATGGACATGTTGGACTCATCTGCCATGTAGATAGTACTCTATATATGACATGTTGGACTCATCTGCCATGTAGATAGTACTCTATATATGACATGTTGGATCACGCTGCCATGTAGCTAGCTCTCAGTATATGGACACATTGGACTCATCTGCCTTG
>NW_006408877.1:524724-543997 GCF_000296735.1 Chrysochloris asiatica
TTGGACTCATCTTCCGTATAGCTAGAACTCCGTGTATTGAAATGTTGCACTACCCTGCCACATAGTTTGATCTCTGTATATAGATATTTTGTACTTGTCTGCCATGTAGTTAGCTGTCTGTACATGAATATGTTGTAACGATGTGCATTTTGGAAGCTCTCTGTATATGAACATATTGGACTTGTATGCCATATAGCTAGCTCTCTGTATAAGGACATGTTGGACTCTTCAGCCATGTAGCCAGCTCTCTCTGTATGAAAATGTTGGACACATCTGCCTTGTAGCTAGTCCTCTATATATACACATGTTAGACTTATTTGCCATGTAATTAACACTACTCTGCCAACGTAGCTAGCTCTCCGTATATGGATATTTTGGAATTGTCTGCCATGTAGCTAGCCCTCTGTGCATGCATATGTTGAACTGATCTACCATGTATCTTGCTCTCTGTATGTGAACATAACGGCCTTTTCTCCCATGTAGCTAATTCTCTGAATATGGGCATGTTGGACTCATCAGCCATGTAGCCAGATCTCTGTGTATGACCTTGTCGTACTAATCTGCATTGTAGCTAGTCCTATCTATATACACATTTTGGACTCATCTGCCATGTAGTTCGTTCTTTGTATATGAACATATTGGAGTTGTCTGCCATGTAGTGATTTCTCTGTATATGGACATGTTGGACTCATCAGCCATGTAGCCAGTTCGCTCTGTATGAACATGTTGTATCATCTGCCTTGTAGCTAGTCCTCTATATATACACATGTTGTACTCATCTACCATGTAGCTTATACAGTGTATATCGACATGTTGGACTCCTCTGCCTTGTAAGTACTACTTTGTATATGGACACGTTGGACTCAACTGTCATAAAATTAGAACTCTGTATATGGAAATGTTGCACTACTCTGCCATGTAGATAGCTCCCAGTATAAGGAAATGTTGGACTTATCTTCCATGTAGCTTGAACTCTGTATATGGAAATGTTGCAATACTCTGCCATGTAGCTAGCTCTCTGTATATGGACATTTTGAACTCATTTGCCTTGTAGCTTTCTCTCTGTGCATGGATATGTTGGACTGATCTGTCATATAGGTCACTTTCTGTTTATAAACATTTTTGACTTGTCTGCCATGTAGGGAGTTCTCTGTATATGGACATGTTGATCTCATCAGCCATGTAGCCATCTCTCTCTGTATGAACATATTGTACTCATCTGCCTTGTTGCTAATCCTCTCTATATACACATGTTGGACTCATCTACCATGTAGCTTATACAGTGAATATCGACATGTTGGACTCATCTGCAATGTAGATAGAACTGTGAATATGTAAATGTTGCAGTATTTTGCCATATAGCTAGATTTTTGTATGCGGACTCGTCTGCCATGTAGCTAGCTCTAGGTGCATGGATATGTTGGACTGATCTGCCATGAAGGTAGCTCTCTGTATATGAACATATTGAACTTGTCCGCCATGTATCTAGCTATCTGAATATGGATATGTGTGACTACTCAGCCTTATAGCTGGATCTCAGTATATGGACACGTTGGACTCATCTAGCATGTAGGTAAAACTCTGTATATTCAAATGTTGCATTATTCTGCCATGTAGCTAACTCTCAGTATATGCATATGTTAGACGCATCTGCCATGTAGCTAGTACTCTGTATATGGAAATTTTGCACTATTCTGCCTTGAGGCTAGCAGTCTGTATATGGACATTTTGGACTCGTCTGCAATGTAGCTAGCTTTCTGTGAATGGATATGTTGGACTGACCAGCCATGTAGGTAGCTTTCTATATGAACATCTTGGACTTGTCTGTCATCTAGCGAGCTCTCTGTATATGGACATGTTAGACTCATCAGCCAGGTAGCCAGCTCTCTCTGTGACTATGTTGGACTCATCTGCCTTTTACCTAGCCCTCTATATATAAGAATGCTGGATATGTCTGCCATGTACCTACCTCTCAGTATATGGACATGTTGGACTCATCTGCCATGTAGCTAGTACTCTGTATATGGATATTTTGGACTTCTCTGGAATGTAGCTATCTCTCAGTGTATGGACACATTGAAATCAACTGCCATGTAACTAGATCTCTGTATATGGACATTTTGGGCATGTCTGCCATGTAGCTAGCTCTCTGTTCATGGGTATGTTGGACTGATTTACCATGTAGGTTGTTGTTGTTGTTAAGTGACGTTGAGTCGGTTCCGACCCATAGCGAACATGTACAGGGTTTCCGAGGGTGTAAATCTTTACGGGAGTAGAAAACCTCATCTTTCTCCCTCTACCATGTAGGTAGTTCTTCGTATATGAACATATTGGACTAGTCAGCCATGTAGCGAGCTCTCTGTATATGGACATGATGGACTCATCAGCCATGTAGCTAGATCTCCCCGTATGAACATATTGGACTCGTCTGCCTGGTAGCTAGTCCTCTAAATATACACATATTGGATTCATCTTCCATGTAGCTAATTCTCAGTATATGGACATGTTGGATTCTTCTGCCATGTAGCTAGTACCCTGTATATGGGCATGTTGTACTACTCTGCCATGTAGCTAACCCTCATTATATGTACATGTTGGAATCATCTACCATGTAGCTATTATTCTGTATATGGACATGTTGGACTCATCTGCCATGTAGCTAGCTCTCAGTATATATACACACATTGGATTCACTTGTCATGTAGATAATTCTCAGTATATGGACATGTTGGACTCATCTGCCTTGTAGCTAGTATGCTGTATATGGACATGTTGGACTACTCTGCCATGTAGCTAGCTCTCAGTATACGGACACATTGGATTCATCAGTCATGGAGCTAGAAATCTGTATATGGAAATGTTGCACTACTATTCCATGTAGCTAGCTCTCAATATGGATATTTTGGACTTGTCTGCCATGTAGCTAGCTCTCAGAACATGGATATTTTGGACTGATCTGCCATGTAGTTAGCTCTCTGTATATGAACATATTGAACTTGTGTGCCATGTAGCTAGCTCTCAGTATATGGACATGTTGGACTCATCAGTCATGTAGACAACTCTGTGTGTATAAACATGTTGGACTCATCTGTCTTATATTTAGCCCTCTCTATATATATATACACATGTGGGACTCATCTGCCATGTAGCTAACTCTCAGTATATGGACTTGTTGGACTTTTCTTCCATGTAGCTAGCTCTCTGTATACAGACATGTTGGACTAATGAGCCATGTAGCCAGATTTCTCTGTATGTACATTTTGGACTCATCTGCCTTGAAGGTAGTCCTCTATATAAACACATGATGGACTCATCTGCCATGTAGCTAAATCTCAATATAGGGACATGTTGCACTCATCTGCCTTGTAGCTATTACTCTGTATATGGACATGTTGGACTACTATGCCATGTAGCTATCTCTCAATATTGAACACAGTAGACTCATCCACCATGTAGCTAGCTCTCTATATATGGACATTTTGGACTTGGCTGCCATGTAGCTAGCTCTCTGTGCATGGACATGTTGGACTACTCTGACTTGCAGCTTGATCTCAGTATATGGACACTTTGGACTGATCTGCCAAGTAGCTAGAACTCTGTATATGGAAAATCTGCACTACTCTGCCATGTTGCTAGCTCTCTGTATATGGACATTTTGAACTCGTCTGCCATGAAGGTAGATATCTGTGCATGGATATGTTGGACTGATCTGACATGCAGCTAGCTGTCAATATATGGACATGTTGGACTCATCATACATGTAGACAGCTCTCTGTGTATGAACATGGTGGACTCATCTGCCTTGTAGCTAGCTCACTGTATATAAATAGGTAGGACTCATTTGCCATGTAGCTAATTCTCATTATATGGAAATGTTGGACTCATCTGCCTTGTAGCTAGTACTCTGTATTTGGACTCGTTGGATTACTCTGCCATGAAGCTAGCTCTCAATATATCCACATGTTGGACTCATCTGCCATGTACCTTGAACTCTGTACATGTTGGACGCATAAGCCTTGTAAACCGTTCTCTGTGTATGAATATGTTGGACTCATCTACCTTGTAGCTAGCCCTCTAAATATATACATGTTGGACTCATCTGCTATGTACTTAGTACTCAGTATATGGACATTTTGAACTACACTGTCAAGTAGCTAGCTGTCAGTATATGGACATGTTGGACTCATCTACCATGTAAGTAAAACTCTGTATATGGAAATATTGCACTTTTCTGCCATGTATCTAGGTTTCTGTATATGGACATTTTGGACTCTTCTGCCTTGTAGCTAGGTTTCTGTATATGGACATTTTGGACTCGTCTGCCATGTAGCTAGCTCTCTGTGCATGGATATGTTGAATTGACCTGCCATGTAGGTACCTCTCTGTATATGAACATATTGGACTTGTCTGCCATGTAGTTAGCTCTCAGTTTATGGACATGTTGGATTCATCAGCCATGTAGCTAGTCTTCTACACATGTTGGACTAATCTGCCTTGTAGCTAACTCAGTGTATGGAAATGTTAGACTCATCTGCCATGTAGGTAACTCTCTGTATATGGACATTTTGGACTCGTCTGACATGTAGATATGTCTTGGTGCATGGATATGTTGGACTGATCTGCCATGTAGGTAGCTCTCTGTATATGAACATATTAAGTTGTCTGCCATATAGACTCTGTGTATATGGATATGTTGGACTCATCTGCCATGTAGCCAGTACTCTGTATATGGACATGTTGGACTAGTCTGCATGTAGCTGGCTCTCAGTATATGGAAAAGTAGCAATCATTTGCCGTGTAGCTAGAACTCTGTATATGGAAATGCTGCACTATGCTGCCATGTAGCTAGCTCTCTGTATATGGACATTTTGGAATTGTCTGCCAAGTAGCTAGCTCTGTGTTCATGGATATGTTGGACTGATCTGCCATGTAGGTAGCTCTCTGTATTTGAACATATTTGAATTGTTTGCCATGTAGCTAGCTCTCTGTATGTGGACATGTTGGACTCATCAGCCATACATTTGGCTCTCTCTGTATGAGCATATTGGACTTATCTGCCTGGTAGCTAGTCCTCTATATATACACATGTTGGACTCATCTGCCGTGTAGCTAATTTTCAGTATATGGACACTTTGGACTCATTTTCCATGTAGCTAGCACTCTGTATATGGAAATATTGGACTACTCTGCCATGTAGCTAGCTCTCAGTATATGGACATGTTGGACTCACCTTCCATGTAGTTAGAACTCTGTATATGAAAATGTTGCACTACTCTGTCATGTAGCTAGCTCTCAGGATATGGACATGTTGCACTCACCTTCCATGTAGTTAGAACTCTGTACATGGATATGTTGGAATGATCTGCCATTTAGGTAGCTATCTGTATTTGAACATATTGGACTTTTTTTTGCCATGTAGCTAGCTGTCTGTGTGAACATGATGGACTCATCTGCCTTGTAGCTAGCCCTCCAAATATACACATGTTGGAAGCATCTGCCATGCAGCTAACTCTCAGTATATGGACATGTTAGATTCATCTGCCTTCTATCTAGTACTCTATTATTGACATGTTTTTCTACTCTGACATATAACTAGCTCTCAGTATATGGACATATTGGACTCATCTGTCATGTAGCTAGAACTATGTATGTGGAAATGTTGCACTATTCTGCCAATTAGCTCGCTCTCTATATATAGACATTTTAGACTCGTCTGCCATGTAGCTAGCTTTGTGTGCATGGATATGTTGGACTGATCTCCCATGTAGGTAGCTCTCTGTATATGAACATCTTGGACTTGTCTACCATGTAGCTAGTCCTCTAAATATACACAGTTAAGACTGATCTGCTGTGTAGCTAACTCTGAGTATATGGATATGTTGGACTCATCTACCTGCTAGCTAGTATTTTATATATGGACATGTTGGACAACTCTGCCATATAGCTATCTCTCTGTATATGGACATGTTGGACTCATCTGCCATGTAGCTAGAACTCTCTATATGGAAATGTTTTACTCCTCTGCCATGTACCTAGCTCTCTGTATATGAACATTTTGGACTCATCTGTCATGTAGTTAGCTCTCTGTGCATGGATATGTTGGACTGATCTGCCATGTGGGTAGATGTCTGTATATAAACATTTTGGACTTCTCTGCCATGTAGCAAATTCTCTGTATATGGACACGTTGTACTCATCAACCATAGAGCCACCTATCTCTTTATGAATATTTTAAACTCATCTGCCTTGTAGCTAGTCCTTTATATATACACATGTTGGGCTTATCTGCATTGTAATTAACACTGAGTATATGGACATGTTGAACTCATCTACCATGTAGCTAATACTCTGTAATCCATTTGGGTAGCTCTCAGTATATCGACATGTTGTACTCATCTGCTATGTAGCTAGAATTGTGTATATGGAAATGTTGCTCTATTCTACCATGCAACTAGCTCTCTGTATGTGGACATTTTGGACACGGCTGCCATTTAGATAGCTCTCTGTGCATGGATATGTTGGACTGATCTACCATGTAGGTAGCTCTATGTATATGAACATATTCAACTTGTCTGCCATGTAACTAGCTCTCTGTATATGGATATGTTGGTCTCATCAGCCATGTAGCCTGCTCTCTCTGTATGAACATGTTGGACACATGTTCATGATAGCTAGTCCTCCATATATACACATGTTGGATTCATCTGCATTTTGTAGCTAACTCTCAGTATATAGACCTATTGGATTCATCTGCCATGTAGCTTTTAGTCTGTATATGGCAATGTTGAACTACTCTGCCATGTAGCTAGCTGTCAGTATATGGAAACATTGGACTCAACTGCCATGTAGATGGAATTCTGAATATAAAAATATTGCCCAACTCTGCCATGTAGCTAGTTCGCTGTATATGGACATTTTGGAATTGTCTGCCATATATCTAGCTCTCATTATGGACATGTTGGACTCATCAGCCACATAGCCAGCTCTCTCTATATGAACATATTGGACTCATCTGCCTTGAAGATAGTCCTCTCTATATACATATGTTGGACTCATCTGCCATGTAGCTAGTACTCTGTATATGGACATGTTGGACTACTCAGACATGAAGCTAGCTCTCAGTATGCGGACACGTTGAACTCATCTACCATATAGCTAGAACTATGTATATGGGAACATTGCACTACTAAGCCATGTAGCTGGCTATATGTATATGGATATTTTAGACTTGTCTGCCATGTAGCTAGCTCTCAGTGCATGGATATGTGGCACTGATCTGCATTTTGGTAGCTCTCAGAATATGAACATAATGGACTTTTCTGCCACGTAGCAAGCTGTCAGTATATGGAAATGTGGGACTCATCAGCCATGCAGCCAGGTCTCTGTGAATGAACATGTTGGACTCATCTGACTTGTGGTTAGCCCTCTAAATATACACAAGTTGGACTCATCTGACATGTAGCTAGTACTCTGTATATGGACATGTTGGACTACTCTGCCATGTAGCTAGCTCTCGGTATATGGACACCTTGGACTCATATGCCATGTAGCTAGAACTCTGTATAAGGAAATGTTGCACTATTCTGTATTTAGCCAGCTCTCTTTATATGGACATTTTTGACTAGTCTTCCATGTAGCTAGCTCTCTGTGCTTGGATATGTTGGACTGATCTGCCATGTAGGGAACTCACTGTATATGAACATATTGAATTTGTCTTCCACATGGCTAGCTCTCTGTATACGGATATGTTAGACTCATCAGCCATGTAGTCAGCTCTATCTATATGAACATATTGGACTCACCTGCCTTGTAGCTAGTCCTCTGTATATACACATGTAGCACTGATTTGCCATGTAGCTAACTCTCAGCATATGGACATGTTGGAATCATCTGTCTTCTAGCTAGTACTCTGTATATGGACATGTTGGACAACTCTGCCATGTAGCTATCTCTCAGTATATGGACATGTTGGACTTATCTGCCATGGAGCTAGAACTCTGTATATGGAAACGTTACACTACTCTGCCATGTAGCTAGCTCTCAGTATATGGACACCTTGGACTCATCCGCCATGGAGCTAGAACTCTGTATATGGAAATGTTGCACTACTCTGCCATGTAGCTAGCTCGCTGTATATGGACATTTTGAACTCGTCTCCCATGCAGCTAGCTTTCTGTGCATGGATATATTGGACTGATTTTCATTGTAGATAGCTCTCTGTATATGAACATATTGGATTTGTCTGCCATGTAGTTCGCTTTGTGTATATGGACATGTGGGACTCAACAGTCATGTACCCAGGTCTCTCTATATGAACATGTTGAACTCATCAGCCTTTTAGCTACTTCTCTCTCTCTGCCATGTAACTAGAATTCTGTGTATGGAAATGTTGCACTACTCAGCCATGAACTAGCTATCTGTATGTGTACATTTTGGACTTGTTTGCTATGCATCTTGCTCTCAGTGCATGGATATGTTGAACTGATCTGCCATGTAGTTAGGCCACTGTATATGAACATACTGGATTTGTCTGCCATGTAGCTACCTCTCTATATATGGACATGTTGGACTCATCAGCCATGTAGACAGCTCTCTATGTATGAACATGTTGGACTCATCTGCCTTTGAGTTAGTCCTCTATATATACACACGTTGGACTCATCTGCTATGCAACTAACTCTCAATAAATGGTCATGTTGGACTCCTCTGCCATGTAACTAGTACTCTGTATATGAACAGGTTGGACTACTCTGCCATGTAGATAGCTCTCTGTATATGGACAAGTCGGACTCATGTGCCATGTAGCTAGAACTCTGTATATGGAAATTTTGCACTTCTCTGCCATGTAGCGAGCTCTCTGTATATGTACATTTTGGTCTCGTCTGCCATTTAGCTAGCTCTATGTACATGGTTATGTTGGACTGATCTGCCATGTAGGTAGCCCTCTGTATTTGAACATATGGAACTTGTCTGCCATGTAGCAAGCTCTATGAATATGGACATGTTGGACTCATCAGTCATGTAGCCAGTTCTCTCTGTATGGACATGTTGGACTCATCTAACTTGTAGCTCGTCCTCTATGTATACACATGTTGGACTAATCTGTCATGTAGGTAACTCTCAGTAAATGGACATGTTGGACTCATCTGCCATGTAGCTAGTACTCTGTATATGAACATATTAGATTTGTCTGCCATGTACCTAGCTCTCAATATATGGACATGTTGAACTCATCAGCCATGTAGCCAGCTCTCTGAGTATGAACATGTTGGACACATATGCCTTGTAGCTAGCTCTCTAAATATACACATGTTGGACTCATCTGCCATGTAGCTAGAACTTTGTATATGGACATGTTGGCCTACTCTGCCATATAGCTAGCTCTTTGTGTATGAACATGTTGGACTCATTTGACGTGTAGCTAGCCCTCTAAATATAGAAACATGTTGGACTCATCTGCCATATAACTATCTCTCAGTATATCAACATGTAGGACTCATCTGCCATGTTACTAGTACTCTCTATATGGACATGTTGGACTACCCTGCCATGTAGCTAGCTCTCAGTATATTGACATGTTGGACTCATCTGTAATGTAGCTAGAACTCTGTATATGGACATTTTGCTCTACACTGCCAAGTAGCTAGCTCTCTTTATATGCACATTTTGTACTCGTGTGGCATGTAGCCGTCTCTCTGTGCATGCATATGTTGGACATGTCTGCCATGTAGGTAACTCTCTGTATATGATTATATTGGACTTGTCTGCCATGTAGCAAGATCTCTGTATATGGACATATGAGACTCATCAGACATGAAGCCAGCTCTCTCTGTATGAACATGTTGGACTCATCTTCCTTGTAGTTACTCCTCTATATATACACATGTTGGAGACATCTGACATGTAGGTAACTCTCAGTATATGGACATGTTGGACTCATCTGCAATGTAGCCAGAACACTTTATATAGGAATGTTGGCATGCTCTGCCATGTAGTTAGCTCTCTGTATTGGACATTTTGGACTCGTGTGCCATGTAGCTTGATATCTGTGCATGGACGTGTTGGACTAATCTGTCATGTAGCTAGCTCTCAGTAAATGGACACGTTGGACTCATCTGCCATGTAGCTAGGACTCTGTATAGGGAAATTTTGCACTACTCTGCCATATAGCTAGCTCCCTGTATATGGACATTTTGGACTCGTCTGACATGTAGCTATCGCTTTGTGCATGGATATGTTGGACTGATGTACCATATAGATAGTTCTCTGTATATGAACATATTGAATTTGTCTGCCATGTTGCTAGCTATCTGTATATAGACATGTGGGACTCATCAGTCATGTAGCCAGCTCTCTCTGTATGAACAGGTTGGATTCATCTGCCTTGTAGCTAGTCCTCTAAATATACACATGTTGGACTCATCTGGCATGTAGATACTTCTCAGTTTATGTATATGTTGGATTTATCGACCATGTAGCTAATACGCTTTATATAGACATGTTGGCCTCATCTACCATGTAGGAAGGATCCTGTATATGGATATGTTGGACTACTGTGACATATAACTAACTCTCAGTATACGGACAAGTTGAACTTATCTGCCATTTAGCTAGAACATTGTATAAGGAAACGTTGCACCCCTCTGCTATGTAGCTAGCTCGCTGTATATGGACATGTTGAACTCGTCTCCCATGAAGCTAGCTCTCTATGAATGTATATATTGGACAGATCTGCCATGTAGGTACTTCTTTGTATATGCTCATGTTGGACTCATCAGCCACGTAGCCAGCTCTTTATTTTTGCACATGTTGCACTCCTCTGCCTTGTAGTTAGTCCTCTATATGTACATATGTTGGACTCACCTACCATGTAGCTAACTCTCAGTTTATGGACATGTTGGACTCATCTGGCATGTAGCTAGTACTCTGTATATGGACATGTTGGACTACTTTGACATGTAGCTAGCACTCAGTACATTGCCATGATTTACTCTTCCTTCATGTAGCTAGAACTTTGTATATGGAAATGTTGCACTACTCTGCCACGTAGTTATCTCACTGTTTATAAACGTATTGGACGTGTCTGCCATGTAGCTAGCTTTCTTTATATGGGCATCTGTGACTCATCAGTCATGTAGACAGCTCTCTCTGTATAAACATGTTGGACTCAACAGCCTTGTAGCTTGTCCTCTATATATACACATGTTGGACTCATCTGTCATGTAGCTAACTCTCAGTGTATAGACATGTTGGACTCATCTGACATGTAGCTAGAGTACTGTATATGGAAATGTTGTACTACTCAGCCATGGAGCTAGCTCTCTATGTGGACATTTTAGACTCATCTGCCATGTAGCTAACTCTCTGTGCATGGATATGTTGTACTGACCTTCCATGTAGGTAGCTATCTGTATATGAACATGTTGGACTTGTCTGCCATGTAGCTAGCTCTCTCTATATGGAAATTTTGGACTCATCAACCATCTAGCCAGTTCTCTCTATATGAATATTTTGGACTCATCTGCCTTTTAGCTAGTCCTCTATGTATACACATATTAGACTCATCTGTCATGTAGCTAACTCTCAGTATATGATCATGTTGGACTCATCTGTCATGTAGATAGGACTCTGTATATGGACATGTTGAACTACTCTGCCATGTAGCTAGCTCTTAGTATATGGACACGTTGTACTCATCTGCCATGTAGCTAGAACTCTGTATATTGTAATGTTACACCACTCTGCTATGTAGCCAGATCTCTGTATAAACATGTTGGACTCCTCTGCCTGTAGCTTGCCCTCTACATATGCACATGTTGCACTCATCTGTCATGTAGCTAACCCTCAGGATATGGACATGTTGGACTCATCTGCCATGTAGCTAGATCTCTGTATGTGGAAATGTTGCACTACTCAGCCATCTAGCTATCTCTCTGTATGTGGACATTTTGGACTCATCTTCCATGTTGATAGCTCTCTGTGCACGGATATGTTGGACTGATCTGCCATGTTGGTAACTCTCTGTATATGAACATATTGGACTTGTCTACCATGTAGCTAGCTCTCTATATATGGACATGTTGGACTCATCTGCCTTGTATCTGGTCCTCTATGTATACACATGTTGGACTCATCTGCCATGTAGCTAACTCTCAGTATATGGTCATGTTGGACTCATCTGCCATGCAGCTAGTACTCTGTATATGAACATGTTGGACTACTCTGCAATGAATCTAGCTCTCAGTATATGGACACGTTGGACTCATCTGCTTTGTAGCTAACTCTCAGTATATGGACACGTTGGACTCATCTGCTTTGTAGCTAACTCTCAATATATGGACATGTTGGACTCATCTGCAATGTAGCTAGTACTCTGCATATGGACCTGTTGGATTACTCTGCCATGTAGCTAGCTCTAAGTATATGGACACGTTGGACTCATCTGCCATTTAGCTAGAACTCTGTATATTGAAATTTTACACCACTGTGTCATGTAGTCAACTCTCTGTGTATGAACATGTTGGACTCATCTGCCTTGTAGCTAGTCCTCTAAATATACACATGTTGGACTCATCTGGCATGTAGCTTCTTCTCAGTTTATGGAAAAGTTGGATTCATCTGCCATGTAGCTAGTACTCTGTATATGGATATGTTGGACTACTCTGACATGTAGATTGATCTCAGTATATGGACACGTTGGACTCATCTGCCATGTAGCTAGAACTCTGTATATGGAAATGTTGCACCACACTGCTATGTAGCTAGCTCTCTGCATATGGACATTTTGGACTCATCGCTCATGCAGCTAGCTCTCGATGCAGGTATATTTTGGACTGATTTGCCATGTAGGTAGCTCTCTGTATATGAACATATTGGACTTGTCTGCCATATAGCTACTTCTCTGTGTATGCACATGATGGACTCATCAGCCACGTAGCCAGCTCTCTATGTATGGGCATGTTGCACTTCTTTTCCTTGTAAGAAGTCCTCTATATATACATATGTTGGACTCACATGCCATGTAGCTAACCCTCAGTTTATGGACTTGTTGGAATCATCTGCCATTTAGCTAGTACTCTGTATGTGGTCATGTTGGACTACTCTGCCATATAGCTAGCTCTCAGTATATGGACATGTTTTACTCTTCTACCATGTAGCTAGAACTCTGTATATGGAAATGTTGCACTACTCGCCCATGTAGCTAGCTCTCTGTATATGAACATAATGCACTTGTCTGCCATGTAGCTAGCTCTCTGTATATGGACATTTGGGACTCATCAGTCATGTAGCCAGCTCTCTCTGTATAAACATGTTGGACTCATCTTACTTGAAACTTGTCCTCCATATATACACATGTTGGACTCATCTGTCATGTAGCTAACTCTCAGTATATGAACATGTTGGACTCATCTGCCATGTAGCTAGAGCTCTGTATTTGGAAATTCTGCACTACTCTGCCATGAAGCTATCTCTCTGTATATGGACATTTTGGACTCATCTGTCATGTAGCTAACTCTCTGTGCATGGATACGTTGGACTGATCTGCCATGTAGGTTGATCTCTGTATATGAACATGTTGGACTTGTCTGCCATATAGCCAGCTCTCTGTATATGGACATGTTGGATTCATCACCCATGTAGCCAGCTCTCTCTGTATGAACATGTTGGATTCCTCTTTATTGTAGCTAGCCCTCTAAATATAAACATGTTGGATTCATCTTGCATGTAGCTAACTCTCAGGTAAGGACATATTGGACTAATCTGCCATGTAGCTAGTACTCTGTATATGGACATTTTGGACTACTCTGCTATGTAGCTTGCTCTTAGTATATGGACACGTTGGACTCATCTGCCATGTAGCTAGAACTCTTTATCTCAGCTTGTTGGACTCATCTGTCATGAAACTAGACCACTGTATATGGAAATGTTGCACTTCTCTGTCATGTAGCTAGCTCTCTGTATAAGTACATTTTTGACTCATCTGTCATGTATCTATCTCTCAGTATAAGGACATGTTGGACTTATCTGCCATGTAGCTAGAACTCTGTATATGGACACCTTGGCCTACTATGCCATGTAGCTAGCTTTCAGTATATGGACTCGTTGGACTCATCTGCCATTTAGCTAGAACTCTGTATATTGAAATGTTACACCACTCTGCCATGTAGCCAGCTCTCTGTGTATGAACATGTTGGACTCATTTGACTTGTAGCTAGCCCTCTAAATATACACATGTTGCACTCATCTGTCATATAGCTATCTCTTAGTATATAAAGACATTGGACTCACCTGTCATGTAGCTAGTACTCTGTATGTAGAAAATTTGCACTACTCTGCCATTTAGCTACAGCTCTTTATATGGACATTTTGGACTAATCTGGCATGTAGCTACCTCTCTGTGCATGGATGTGTGACGGATCTGCCATGTATGTAGATCTCTGTATATCTATATATTGGACTTGTCTGCCATGTAGCTAGGTCTCTGCATATGGAAATATGGGACTCATCATCCATGAAGCCAGCTCTCTCTGTATGAACATGTTGGACTCATCTGCCTCTTAGCTACTCCTCTATATATACACATGTTGTATACATCTGACATGTAGGTAACTCAGTATATGGACATTTTGGACTCATTTGCCATGTAGCTAGAACACTGTATATGGAAATGTTGGAGTACTCTGTCATGTAGGGAGCTCTCTGTATAGACTCATGTGCCATGTAGCTAGTTCTCTGTGCATGGACATGTTGGACTGTTCTGCCATGCAGCTAGCTCTCAGTATATGGACACGTTGGACACATCTGCCATGTAGCTAGAAATCTGTATATGGAAATGTTGCACTAAACTCCCATATAGCTAGCTCTCTGTATATGGACATTTTGGACTCGTCTGGCATGTAGCCAAGTCTCTCTGTACGAACATGTTGGAGTCATGTGACTTGTAGCTAGTCCTCTATAGATACACACATTGGACTCATCTGCCATGTAGCTAACTCTCAGTATATGGTCATGTAGGACTCATCTGCCATATAGCTTGTACTCTGTATACAGACATGTTGTACTACTCTGCCTTGTAGCTTGCTCTCTGTATATGGACTTGCCTGACATGTAGCTAGTTCTCTGTATATGAACATGTTGGACTCATCAGCCATGTAGCCAGCTCTCTCTGTATGAATATGTTGAGTTCTTCTGCCTTTTAACTAATCCTCTATATTTACACATATTGGAGTCATCTGCCATGTTGCTAACTCTCAGTATAAGGACACGTTGGACTCATCTGCCGTGTATCTAGTGTTCTGTACATGGACATGTTGGACTACTCTGCCATGTAGCTAGCTCTCAGTATATGTATATGTTGGATTCATTAGCCTTGTGTCCAGCTCTCTTTGTATGGACATGTTGGACTCATCTGCCTTGTAGCTAGTCCTCTATATATACACATGTTGGACTCATCAGCCATGAGTTAGCTCTCAGTATATGGACATTTTGAACTCATCTTCCATGTAATTATTACTCTGTAAATGGACATGTTGGTCGACTCTGCCATGTAGCTAGAACTCTGTGTATGGCCATTTTTCACTCGTCTGCCATACAGCTAGGTCTCTGTTCATGGATATGCCATGTAGGTAGCTCTGTGTATATAAACATATTGCTTGTGTCTGCCATGTAGCTAGCTATCTGTATATGGATATGTTGAATTCATCAGCCATATAGTCAGCTCTCTCTGTATGAACATGTGGGACTCATCTTTCTTGTAGATCATCCTCTATATATACACATTTTGGTCTCGTCTGCCATATTGCTAAGTCTCATTATATGGATGTGTTGGACTCATCTGCCATGTAGCTACCTCTCAGTATATGGACATATTTGACTCATCTGACATGTAACTAGAACTCTGTATATGGCAATGTTTTACTGCTCTGTCATCTAGCTAGCTCTCTATATGGACGTTTTGGACTCGTCTGCCATGTAGATAGCTCTCTCTGCATGGATAAGTTGGACTGATCTGCCATATAGGTTGCTCTCTCTATATGAACATATTGGACTTGTCTACCATGTAGCTAGTTTTCTGTATATGGACATGTTGGACTCATCAGCCATGTTGCTAGTACTCTGTATATAGACATGTTGGACTACGCAGCCATGTAGTTAGCTCTCAGTATATGGACAGCTTGGATTCATCTGCCATGTAGCTAGAACTCTGTATATGGATATGTTGCACTACTGTGCCATGTAGGTACTTCTCTGTACCTGGATATGCTGGAATATCTTCCATGTAGGTAGTTCTCTGTATATGAACATACTGTACTTGTCTACCATGTAGTTAGTACTCTGTATTTGCACATGTTGGAATTATCAGACATGTAGACACCTCACTCTGTATGAACATGCTGGATTTTGCTTGTAGCTAATTCTCTATATACACATTTTTGTCTCATCTGCCATGTAGCGAACTCTCAGAATATGGAAATATTGGTCTCAACTGCCATGTAGCTAGTACTCTGTATATGGACATGATGGACTGCTCTGCCATGTAGCTAGCTCTCATTATATGGACACGTTGAAATCATCTGCTATGTAGCTAGAATTATGTATATGGAAATTGTGCACTACTGTGCTATGTAGCTAGCTCTCAGTATATGGACCTGTTGCATTCATCTGCTATGTAACTAGCTTTCTGTGCATGGATAGGTTCGACTGATCTTCCATGTAGGTAGCTCTCTGTATATGAAAATACTGGACTTGTTTGCCATGTAGGTAGCTCTCAGAATATGGATATGTTGGACTCATGAGCCATGTAGCCAGCTCTCTCTGTATGAATATGTTGAAGTCATTTACCTTGTTGCTAGTCCTCTATATATACACATGTTGGACTCATCAGCCATGTAGCCAGCTGTCTTTGTATGTACATATTGGACTCTTCTGCCTTGTAGCTAGTCCTTTATATATACACATGTTGGATTTATCTGCCATTTATCTAGTCCTCAGTATATGGACAGGTTGGACTCATCTGCCATGTAGCTATAACTCTGTATATGGATATGTTGCACTACTCTGCCATATAGCTAGCTCTCTATATATGGACATATTGGACTCCACTGCCATGTACCTAGCTCTCTGTGCATGGATATGTTAGACTGATCCGCCATGTAGGCTGCTCTCTGTATATTAACATACTGGATTTGTCTGCCATGTAGGTAGCTCTCAGTATATAGACATGTTGGACTCATCAGCCATGTAGCTAGCTCTCAGTGTATGGACATGTTGGACTCATCTGCCTTGTAGCTTGTCCTCTAAATGTACACATGTTGAACTCATCTGCCATATAGCTATCTCTCAGTATATGGACATGTTGGACTCATCCGTCATATAGCTTGCACTATGTATATGGACATGTTGGACTACGCAGCCATGTAACTAGCTCTCAGTTTATGGACACCTTGGACTCATCTGCCATGCAGCTAGAACTCTGTATATGGAAATGTAGCATTACTGTGCCATGTAAGTAGCTCTCTGTACCTGGATAGATTGGACTGATCTTCCATGTAGGTAGCTCTCTGTATATGAACATATTGGACTTGTCTGCCATGTATGTAGCTTTCAGTACATGGACACGTTGAAATCATGAGTCATGTAGCCAGCTCTCTCTGTATGAACATGTTGAACTCATATACCTTGTTGCTAGTCCTCTATATACACACATGTTTCACTTATCAGCCATGTAGCCAGCTGTCTCTGTATGTACATGTTGGACTCTTCTGTCTTGTAGCTAGTCCTCTATATACACACATGTTGTACTCATCTGCCATGTAGCTAGCCCTCAGTATATGGACAGGTTGGTCTCATCTGCCATGTTGCTATAACTCTGTATATGGAAATGTTGCACTATTCTGCCATATAGCTATCTCTCTATATATGGACGTATTGGACTCCTCTGCCATGTAGCTAGCTCTCTGTTCATGGATATGTTAGCCTGATCCACCATGGAGGCAGCTCTCTGTACATTAACATATTGGATTTGTCTGCCATGTAGGCAGCTCTCAGTATAGAGATATGTTGGACATATCAGCCATGTAACCATCTCTAAGTGTATGAACAGGTTGGACTCATCTGATTTGTTGCTCATCCTCAAAATGCACACATGTTGGACTCATCTGCCATATAGCTATCTCTCAGTATATGGACATAGTGGACTCATCTGCCATGTAGCTAGTACTCTGTATATGGACATGTTGGACTACTCTGCCCTGTAGCTAGCTCTCAGTGTATGGACACATTGGTCTCATCTACCATATAACTAGAACTCTGTATATTGAAATGTTGTACCACTCTGCCATGTAGCCAGCTCTCTGTTTATGAACATGTTGGACTCATCTGACTTGTAGCTAGCCCTCTAAATATACACATGTTGCACTCATCTGCCATATGGCTACCTCTCAGTATATGGACATGTTGGAATCATCTGTTATGTATCTAGTACTCTGTATATAGAAATTTTGCACTACTTTGCCATTTAGCTAGCTCTCTTTATATGGACATTTTGGACTCATCTTCCATGTAGCGACCTTTCTGTGCATGGATATGTTGGACTGATCTGCATGTAGGTATATCTCTGTATATGAACATATTGAAGTTGTCTGCCATGTAGCTTGCTCTCAGTCTATGGAAATGTTGGATTCATGAGCCATGTAGCCAGCTCTCTCTGTATGAACATGTTGAACTCATCTGACTTGTTGCTGCTCATCTATATATACACATGTTGGACTCATCAGCTATGTAGCCAGCTGTCTCTGTATGTACATGTTGGACTCTTCTGCTTTGTAGCTAGTCCTCTCTATATACACATGTTGGACTCATCTGATATGTAGCTAGCCCTCAGTATATGGACAGGTTGGACTCATCTGCCATGTAGCTATAACTCTATATATGGAAATGTTGCACTACTCTGCATTATAGCTAGCTCTCTGTATATGGACATATTGGACTCCTCTGCCATGTAGCTAGATCTCTGTGCATGGATATGTTGGACTGATCTGCCATGTATGCAGCTCTCTGTATATTAACATATTGGATTTGTCTGCCATGTAGGTAGCTGTCAGTGTATGGACATGTTGTACACATCAGCCATGTAGCCAGCTCTAAGTGAATGAACATGTTGGACTCATCTTCCTTATAGCTTGTCCTCTAAATGTACACATGTTGGACTCATCTGCCATATAGCTATCTCTCAGTATATGGACATATTGGACTCATCTGCCATGTAGCTAGC
>NW_006408877.1:544457-549976 GCF_000296735.1 Chrysochloris asiatica
ATGTAGGTAGCTCTCTGTATATGGACATTTTGTACTCATGTGCCATGTAGCTAGCTCTCCGTGTATGGACATGTGGGACTAGTCTGCCATGGAGCTAGCTCTCAGTATATGGACACGTTGGACTCATCTGCCATGTATCTAGAACTCTGTATATGGAAATTTTGCACTTATCTCCCATATAGATAGCTCTCTGTATATGAACATATTGGACTTTTCTGACATGGAGCTAGCTATCTGTATATAGATATGTTGGACTCATCAGACATGCAGCCAGGTCTCTCTGTTCGAACATGTTGGAGTCAACTGTCTTTTAGCTAGTCCTCTATTGATACACACGTTGGACTCATCTGCAATGTAGCTAACTCTCAGTACATGGTCATGTAGGACTCATCTGTCATATAGCTAGTACTCTGTATACGGACATGTTGTACTAATCTGCCTTGTAGCTTGCTCTCTGTATATGGACTTGCCTGACAAGTAGCTAGCTCTCTGTATATGGATGTGTTGGACTCATCAGCCATGTAGCCAGCTCTCTCTGTATTAATATGTTGGATTCATCTCCATTTAAAAAATCCTCTCTATATACACATATTGGTGTCATCTGTCATGTAGCTAACTCTCAATGTAAGGACATGTTGGACTCATCTGCCATGTAGCTAGTGTTCTGTATATGGAAATGTTGGACTACTCTGCCATGTAGCTAGCTCTCAGTAAATGGACATGTGGGACTCATAAGCCTTGTATCCAGCTCTCTTTGTATGGACATGTTGGACTCATCTGCCTTGTAGCTAGTCCTCTATATATACACATGTTGGAATCATCTGCCATGCAGTTAACTCCCAGTAAATGGATATGTTGGACTCCTCTGCCATGTAAATAATACTCTGTATATGGACATGATGGACTACTCTGCCATATAGCTAAACTCTGTGTATGGACATTTTTCACTCGTCTGCCATATAGCTTGCTCTTTGTCCATGGATATGTTGGACTGATCTGCCATGTAGGTAGCTCTCTGTATATAAACATATTGCTCGTGTCTGCATTGTAGCTAGCTATCTGTATACGGATATGTTGAACTCATCAGCCATGTAGCCAGCTCTCTCTGTATGAACATGTGGGACTCATCTGTCTTGTAGGTCGTCCTCTATATATAAACATGTTGGTCTAATCTGCCATATAATTAACTCTCAGTATATGGATGTGTTGGACTCATCTGCCATGTACCTACCTCTCAGTATATGGACACATTGGACTCATCTGCCATGTAGCTAGAACTCTGTATATGGCAATGTTGCACTACTCTGCCATGTAGCTAGCTCTCTATATGGACATTTTGGACTTGTCTGCCATGTAGCTAGCTCTCTGTGCGTGGATATGTTGGACTCATCAGCCATGTCACCAGCTCTCTCTGTATGAACATGTTGGACTCATCTGCCTTGTAGCTAGTCCTCTATATATACACATGTTGGACTCATTTGCCATGTAGCTAACTCTCAGTGTATGGACATGTTGGGCTCCTATGCCATGTAGCTAGTACTCTGTATGAGGACATATTGGGCTATGCTGCCATGTAGCTAGCTCTCAGTATATGGACAGCTTGGACTCATCTGCCATGTAGTTAGAACTCTGTACATGGAAATGTTGCACTACTGTGCCATGTAGGTAGCTCTCTGTACCTGGATATGTTGGACTGATCTGCCATGTAGGTATATGGACATTTTGGACTCATCTGCCATGTAGCTAGCTCTCTGTGCATGTATATGTGGGACTGATCTGCCATGTAGGTAGCTCCCTGTATATGAACATATTGGACTTGTCTGTCATGTAGCTAGCTCTCTGTATATGAATATGTGGGACTCATCAGCCATGTAGCCAGCTCTCTTTGTATGATCATGTTGGACTCATATGCCTAGTAGCTAGTCCTCTATATTTACACATGTTGGACTCATCTATCATGTAGCAAACTCTCAGTATATGGACATGTTGGACTCATCTGTCATGGAGCTAGTACTCTTTATATGGATGTGTTACACTACTCTGCCATGTAGCTAGCACTCTGTGTGTGGACATGTTGGACTCATCAGCCATGTAGCCAGCTCTCTCTGTGTATGAACATGTTGGACTCATCTGCCTTGTATCTAGTCCTCTATATATACACATGTTGGACTCATCTGCTTTGTAGCTAACTCTCAGAATATGGACCTGTTGGACTAATCTGCAATGTAGCTAGAACTCTGTATATGGCAATGTTACACTACTCTGCCATGTAGCTAGCTCTCTGTATATGGACATTTTGACTCTTCTGCCATGTAGCTAGCTCTCTGTGATTGGATATGTTGGACTGATCTGCCTTGATTGTAGTTCTCTGTATATGAACATAATGGACTTGTCTACCATGAAGCTAGCTCTCTGTATATGCACATGCTGGACTCATCTGCCATGCAGCTAACTCTCAGGAAATGGACATGTTGGAATCATCTGCCATGTAACTAGAACTCTGTACATGGAAATGTTGCACTACTCTGCTATGTAGTTAGCTCTCTGTATATGGAGCTGTTTTATTCTTCTGCTCTGTAGGTAGCTCTCTGTGCATGGATATGTTTGACTGAAATGCCATGTAGGTAGCTCTCTTTATATGTACATATTGGACTTGTCTGCCATATAGGTAGCTCTCAATATATGGACATGTTGGACTCATGAGCCACATAGCCAGCTCTCTCTGTATGAACATGTTGAACTCATCTGCCTTGTTGCTAGTCCTCTATATATACACAAGTAGGACTCATTAGGCATGTAGCCAGCTGTCTCTGTATGTACATGTTGGGCTCTTCTGCCTTGTAGCTAGTCCTCTCTATATACACATATTGGACTCATCTGCCATGTAGCTAGCTCTCTGTAAATTGACAAGATTGACTCATCTGCCATGTAGCTAAAAATTTGTATGTGGAAATGTTGCACTACTCTGCCATATAGCTAGCTACCTGTGTATAGTCATATTGGTCTCTTCTGCCATGTAGCTAGCTGCCTGTGTATGGTCATATTGGTCTCCTCTGCCATGTAGCTAGCTCTCTATGCATTGATATGTTGTAATGAGCTGCCATGTAGGTAGTTCTCTGTATATTAACATATTTGGTTTGTCTTCAAAGAAGTTAGCCCTCAGTATATGGACTTGTTGGACTCATCAGCCATGTAGCCAGCTCTAAGTGTATGAACATGTTGGACTCATCTGCCTTGTAGCTGGTCCTCTAAATGCACACATGTTGGCCTCATCTTCCAAGTATCTAGCTCTCAGTATATGGACACATTGGAATCATCTGCCATATAGCTAGAACACTTTATATGGATATGTTGCACTACTCTGCCATTTAGCTAGATCTCTGTATAGAGACATTTTGGACTCATCTACAATGTAGTTAGCTCTCTGTGCATGGATATGTTGGAGTAATCTGCCATGGAATTAGCTCTCTGTATACGCACATGTTGGACTCATCCTCCTTTTAGCTAGTACTCTGTATATGGACATCTTTACTAGTCTGAAATGTAGCTAGCTCTCAGTATATGGACACGTTAGACTCCTCTGCCATGTAGCTAGAACATTTTATATGAAAATGTTGCACTCCTCTGCCATGTGTCAACCTCTCTATATATAGACAGTAGCTAGGTCTCTGTGCATGGATATGTTGGACTAACCTGCCATGTAGATAGTATTCTCTGTTAGGACATGTTGGACTACTCTGCCATGTAGCTTGCTCTCAGTATATGGACATGTTGGTCTCATCTGCCATGTAGCTAGAACTCTGTATGTGGAAATGGTGCACTACTCTGCCATGTAGCTAGCTCTCTGTATATGGACATTTTGGACTCATCTGCCATGTAGCTATCTCTCTGTGCATGGATATGTTGGACTGATCTGCCATGTAGGTCTCTCTCTGTATTTGAATATATTAGACTTGTCTGCCATGTAGCTAGCTCTTAGTATATGGACATGTTGGGATCATCAGTCTTGTAGCCAGCTCTCTGTGTATGAACATATTGGACTCATCTGCCTTGTAGTTAGCCCTCTAAATATACACATGCTGGACTCATTTGCCATGTTGCCAACTCTCAGTATATCGGCATGTTGAACTTATCTGCCATGTAGCTATTAATCAGTATATGTACATGTTGGACTTCTGTCTTGTAGCTAGCTCTCTGTGCATGAATATGTTGGACTTATCTGTCATGTAGGTAGCTCTCTGTATATGAACATATTGGACTTATCTGTCATGTAGCTAGCTCTCTGTATATGGACATGTTGGACTCATCAGCCATGTAGCCAACTCTCTCTGTATGAACATGTTGACTCAACTGCCTTGTAGCTAGCCCTCTAAATATAAACATTTTGGACTGATCTGCCATTTAGTTAACTCTCAGTATATGGACATGTTTTACTCATCAGACTTGTAGCCAGCTCTCTGTGTATGAACATGTTGGACTAATTTGCCTTGTATCTAGCCCTCTAAATATACATGTATTGTACTCATATACCATGTAGCTAACTCTCAGTATATGGACATGATGGACTCATCTGACATGTAGATAGTAATCTGCATAAGAAAGTGTTGCACTACTATGCCATGTAGCTAGCTCCCTGTATATAGACATTTTGGACTCATCTGCCATGTAGCTAACTCTCTGTACATGGATATGTTGGACTGAACTGCCATGTAGTTAGCTCTCTGTATATGAACATATTGAATTTGTCTGCCATGTAGATAGCTCTCTGTATTTGGACATGTTGAAAGGATCAGCCATGTAGCCAGTTCCCTCTGTATGAACATGTTGGACCCATCTGCCTTATAGTGAGTTCTCTAAACATACAAATGTTGGACTCATCTTCCATGTAGCTAACTGTCAGTATATGGACATCTTGGACTCCTCTGCTATGAAGCTAGTATTCTGCATATGGATATGTTGGAATACTCTGCCAGTATCTAGCTCTCAGTATATGGACACATTGGACTCATATACCATGTATGTAGAACTCTGTATATGGAAAAGTTGCACTACTCTGCTATGTAGCTACCTATCTGTATATGGACAATTTGGACTCATTTGCCATGGAGCTAGCTCTCATTACATGGATATATTGAACTGATCTGCCATGTAGGTAGCTCTCATTATATGGACATGATGGACTTGTCTGCCATGTAGCCAGTTCTCTGTGATTGACATGTTGGATTCATCTGCCTTGTAGCTAATCCTCTATATATACACATCTTGGAATGATCTGCCATGTAGCTAACTCTCAGTATATGGATATGTTGGATTCATCTGCCATGTAGCTAGAACTTTGTATACAGACATGTTGGACGATTCTGCCATGTAGCTAGCTCTCTGTATATGGACAATTTGGATTTGTCTGCCATGTATCTAACTCACCTTACATGGATATATTGGACTGATCTGACAAAAAGGTAGGTCTCTGTATGTAAATATATTGGACTGGTCTGCCACGTAGCTAGCTATATATATAT
>NW_006408877.1:550076-555798 GCF_000296735.1 Chrysochloris asiatica
TATATGGACATTTTGAACTCATCAGCTATGTAGCCAGTTCTCTGTGAATGAACATGTTGGACTCATCTACCTTGTAGTTAGTCCTCTATATATACACATGTTGGACTCATCTGCCATGTAGCTAGCTCTCAGTATATGGACACATTGGACTCATCTGCCATGTAGCTAGAACACTGTATATGGATATGTTGCACTACTCTGCCATTTAGCTAGCTCTCTGTATAGAGACA
Source organism: Chrysochloris asiatica (assembly GCF_000296735.1). Classification (NCBI taxonomy): domain Eukaryota; kingdom Metazoa; phylum Chordata; class Mammalia; order Afrosoricida; family Chrysochloridae; genus Chrysochloris; species Chrysochloris asiatica. The sequence continues at coordinate 550,307 of NW_006408877.1, forward strand.
TTTTGGACTCATCTGCCATGTAGTTAGCTCTCTGTGCATGGATATGTTGGAGTGATCTGCCGTGTAAGTAGCTCTCTGTATATGGACATTTTGGACTCATCTGTCTTTTAGCTAGCTCTCTGTGATTGAATATGTTGGACTGAAATGACATGTAAGTAGCTCTCTGTATATGAACATATTTGACTTATCTGCCATGTAGCTAGCTCTCTGTATATGGACATGTTGGATTCATCAGCCATGTAGCCAACTCTCTCTGTATGAGCATGTTGGACTCAACTGCCTTGTAGCTAGCTCTCTAAATATACACATTTTGGACTGATCTGCCATTTAGCTAACTTTCATTATGTGGACATATTGGACTCATTCGACATGTAGCCAGCTCTCTGTGTATGTTCATGTTGGACTCATTTTCCTTGTATCTAGCCCTCTAAATATACACATATTGGACTCATATGCCACGTAGCTAACTCTCAGTATATGGACATGATGGACTCATCTGCTATGTAGGTAATAATCTGTATAAGGAAATGTTGCACTACTATGCCATGTAGCTAGCTCTCTGTATATAGACATTTTGGACTCCTCTGCCATGATGTTAGCTCTTTGTGCATGGATATGTTGGAGTGATCTGCCATGTAGGTAGTTCTCTGTTTATGAACGTATTGAACTTGTCTGCCATGTAGCTAGCTCTCAGTATATGGACATGCTGGACTCATCAAGCATGTATCTAGCTCTCTCTGTATGAACATCTTGGAGTTCTCTGCCTTGTAGTTAGCCCTCTAAATATACACATATAGGACTCATCTGCCATGTAGGTAGCTCTCAATATATGGACACGTTGGACTCATATGCCATGTAGGTAGAACTCTATATATGGAAATGTTGCACTACTCTGCCATGTAACTAGCTCTCTGTATATGGACAATTTGGACTCTTCTGCCATGTAGCTAGCTCACCTTACATGGATATATTGGATTGATCTGCCATGTAGGTAGTTCTCTGTATATGAATATATTGAACTGGTCTGCCATGTAGGTAACTCTCAATATATGGACATGTTGAACTTATCAGCTATGTAGCCAGTTCTCTATGTATGAGTATGTTGGACTCAGCTTCCCTGTAGCTTGTCCTCTATTTATACACATTTTGACTCATCTGCCATGTAGCTAGCTCTCAGTATATGGACACATTGGACCCATTTGCTATGTAAATAGAATTCTGTATATGAAAATGTTGCACTACTCTGCCATGTAGCTAGCTCTCTGTATTTAGATGTGTTGGACGTATCAGCCATGTAGCCAGTTCCCTCTGTATAATCATGTTGGACCCATTTGTTTTGTAGCGAGTCTTCTAAACGTAAACTTGTTGGACTCATCTGCCATGTAGCTAACTCTCAGTACATGGACATGTTGGACTCATCAACCATGTAGCTAGTACTCTGCATATGGGCATGTTGGACTACACTGCCATGTAGCTAGCTATCAGTGTATGGACATGTTGGAATCATCTGCCATGCAGCTAGAACACTGTATATGGATATGTTGCACTACTCTGCCATTTAGCTAGCTCTCTGTATATAGACATTTTGGACTCTTCTGCCATGTAGTTAGTGCTCTGTGCGTGGATATGTTGGAGTAATCTGCCATGTAAGTAGCTCTCTGTATATGGACAATTTGGACTCTTCTGCCATGTAGTTAGTGCTCTGTGCGTGGATATGTTGGAGTAATCTGCCATGTAAGTAGCTCTCTGTATATGGACATTTTGGACTCATCTCTCTTGTAGCTAGCTCTCTGTGCATGAATATGTTGGACTGACCTGCCATGAAGGTAGCTCTCTGTATATGAACATATTGGGCTTATCTGCCATGTAGCTAACTCTGTGTATATGGACATGTTGGACTCATCAGTCATGAAGCCAGCTTTCTCTGTATGAACATGTTGGACTCAACTGCCTTGTAGCTAGCCCTCTATATATAAACATTTTGGGCTAATCTGCCGTTTAGTTAACTCTCAAGATATGGACATGTTGGACTTATCAGACTTATGGCCAGCTCTCTGTGTATGAACATGTTGGACTCATCTGCCTTGTCGCTAGCCCTCTAAATATACACATGTTGGACTCATATGCCATGTAGCTAATTCTCAGTATATGGACATCTTGGACTCCTCTGCAATGAAGCTAGGACTCTGTACATGGACATGTTGGACTACTCTGCCATGTATCTAGCTCTCAGTATATGGATATGTTTGACTCCTCTGCCATGCAGCTAGAACTTGTATATGGACATGTTGCTCTACTTTGCCAAGTAGCTTACTCTCTTTATATAGACATTTTGGACTCCTCTGCCATGATGTTAGCTCTCTGTGCATGGATACGTTGGAGTGATCTTCCATGTAGGTAGTTCTCTGTTTATGAACGTATTGAACTTGTCTGCCATGTAGCTAGCTCTCAGTATATAGACATGTTGGACTCATCAGCCATGTATCTAGCTCTGTCTGTATGAACATCTTGGAGTTATCTGCCTGGTGATTAGCACTCTAAATATACACATGTAGGGCTCATCAGTCATGTAGCTAACTCTCATTATATGGACATTTTGGACTTATCTGCCATGTAGCTACCTCTCAGTATATGGACACGTTGGACTCATATGACATGTAGGTAGAACTTTGTATATGGAAATGTTGTACTACTCTGTTATGTTGCTAGCTCTCTGTATATGGACAAGTTGGACTCATTTGCCATGTAGCTAGCTCTCCTTATATGGATATATTGAACTGATCTGACATGTAGGTAGCTCTCTGTATATGAACATATTGGACATCTCTGCCATGTAGCTCGCTCTCAGTATATGGACATGTTGGACTCATCAGCCAGGTAGCCAGTTTTCTGTGTATGGACATGTTGAACTCATCTGCCTTGTAGCTATTCCTCTATATATACACATCTTGGACTGATCTGCCATGTAGCTAACTCTTAGGATATGGAAATGTTGGATTCATCTGCCATGTAGCTAGTACTCTGTATATGGACATGTTGGACGATTCTGCCATGTATCTTGCTCTCTGTATATAGAGTTTTTGGACTTGTCTGACATGAAGCTAACTCTCTGTACATGGATATGTTGGACTGATCTGCCATGAAGGTAGCTCTCTTTATATGAACATATTGGACTTGTCTGCCATGTAGATAGCTCTCAGTATATGAATATTATTGACTCATTAGCCATGTAGCCAGCTCTCTGTGTATGAATATGTTGGAATCATCTGCCATGAAGCTAGAACTCTGTATATGGAAATGTTATCCTAATCTGCCATGTAGCTAGCTCTCTGTATATGGACATTTTGGACTGGTTTGACATGTAACTAAGTCTCTGTGCATTGATATGTTGGACTGATCTTCCATGTAGGTAGTTCTCTGTATATGAACATATTGGACATGTCTGCCATGTAGCTAGCTCTCATTATATGGACATGCTTGTCTCTTCTACCCTGTAGCCAGCTCACTCTGTATGAACATGTTGGAATCATTTGCCTTGTATCTAGTTCTCTTTATATATACATGTTGGTCTCATTTGCCATGTAGGTAACCCTCAGTATATGGACATGTTGGACTCATCTGCCATGTAGCTTGTATTCTGTATAAGGACATGTCGGACTACTCTGCCATGTAGCTAGATGTCACTATTTGGCAATGTTGGACTCATCTGCAATGAAGCTAGAATTCTGTATATGGAAATGTTGCACTATTCTGCCATGAAGCTAGCTCTCTGTATATCAACATTTTGTACTCATCTTCATGTAGCTAGCTCTCTGTGCATGGATATGTTGGACTGATCTGCCATGTAGGTAGGTCTCTGTATATGAACATATTGGACTTGTCTGCCATGTAGCTAACTCTCTGTATATGGACTTGTTGGACTCATCAGCCATATAGCCAGCTCTCTATATATGAACATGTTTGACTCATCTGACTTGTAGCTAGCCCTCTAAATATAAACAATTTGGTCTGATCTGCCATGTAGCTAACTCTAATATATGGACATGTTGTACTCATCTGCCATGTAGCTAGCTCTTAGTAGATGGACATGTTGGTCTCATATGCCATGTAGCAAGAACTCTATGTATGGAAATGTTGCACTACTCTGCCATGCAGCTAGCTTTCTGTATATGAACATTTTGGACTCGTATGCCCTGTAGCTAGCTCTCTGTGCCTGGATATGCTGTTCTGATCGACCATGTATAGAGCTTTCTGTATATGAACATATTTGACTTGTATGCCATGTAGCTAACTCTATGTATATGGACATGTTGGACTCATCAGCCAGGTAGCCAGCTCTCTGTGTGAACATGTTGGACACGTCTGCCTTTAAGCTAGTCCTCTATATATACACATGTTGGACTCATCTGACATGTAGCTAACTCTCAGTATATGGACATGTTGAACTCCTCTGCCATGTAGCTAGTACTGTGTATATGGACATGTTGGACTACTCTACCATGTAGCTAGCTCTCTGTATATAGACATTTTGGATTCGTCTGCCATGTAGCTAGCTTTCTGTGCATGGACATGTTGGACTGGTCTGTTATATAGGTACCTCTCTGAGTATGAACATATTGGACTTGTCTGCCATGTTGGTAGCTCTCAGTATATGGACATGTTGGACTCTTTAGGCATGTAGCCATCTCTCTGCATATGAACATGTTGGATACATCTGCCTTGTAGTTTGTCCTCTATATATACACATGTTGGACTCATCTGCCATGTAGCTACCTCTCAGTATATGGACATTTTGGACTCATCTGCCATGTAGGTAGTTCTCTATGCATAGATTTGTTGGACTGATGCACCATGAAGGTAGCTCTCTGTATATGAACATATTCAACTTGTCTGCAATGTACCTAGCTCTGTATGCATGGATATGTTGGACTCATCAGCCATGTAGCCAGTTCTGCCTGTATGAACATGTTGGACTCATCTGACTTGTATCTAGTTCTCTATTGATAAACATGTTTGACTCATCTGCCTTGTAGATAACTCTCAGTATATGGACATGTTGGACTCATCTGCTATATAGCTAGTACTCTGTATAGAGACATATTGGAATACTATGCCATGTAGCGAGGCTTTAGTTTATGGACTCGTTGAACTCATCTGCAATGTATCTACAATTCTGTATATGGAAAAGTTGCACTACTCTGCCACCTAGCTACCTATCTGTGTATGGACATTTTGGATTTGTCTGCCATGTAGCTAGCTCTATGTGCATGGATATATTAGACTAATATGCCATGTAGGTAGCTCTCTGTATATGAACATATTGGATTTATCTGTCATGTAGCTAGCTCTCAGTATATGGACAGGTTGGACTCATCAGCCATGTAGCCAGCTCTCTGAGTATGAACATGTTGGACTCATCTGCCTTGTAGCTATCCCTCTAAATATACACATGTTGGACTCATTTGCTATGTAGCTAAGTCTCAGTATATGGA
>NW_006408877.1:557838-559338 GCF_000296735.1 Chrysochloris asiatica
GCTCTCTGTATATGGATATTTTGGACTGATCTGCCATGTAGGTAGCTCTCTGTATATGTACATATTGGACTTGTCTACCATGAAGCTATCAGTATATGAACATGTTGGACTCCTCAGACATGTAGCCAGCTCTCTCTGTATGAACATGTCTGACTTATCTGCTTTGTAGCTAGTCCTCTATATATACACATGTTGGACTCATCTGCCATTTAGCTAAGTCTCAGTATATGGATATGTTGGACTCATCTACCATGTTGCTATTACTCTGTATATGAACTTGTTTTACTACTCTGAAATGTAGCTATCTCTCAGTATATGGACACGTTTGACTCCTTTGCCATGTAGCTAGAACTCTGCATATGGAAATGTTGCACTACTCTGCCATGTAGCTAGCTCTCTGTATATAGACATTTTGGACATGTCTGCCATTTAGCTAGCTCTCTGTACATGGATGTTGGACTGATTTGCCTGGAAAATAGCTCTCTGTATATGAACTCATTGTACTTGTCTGCCATGTAGGTAGCTCTCAAAATATAGACATTTTGGACTCGTCTGCCATGATGTTAGCTCTCTGTGCATGGATATGTTGTAGTGATCTGCCATGCAGGTAGTTCTCTCTTTATGAACCTATTAAACATGTCTGTCATATAGTAAGCTCTCAGTATATAGACAAGTTGGACTCATCAGCCATGTATCTAGCTCTGTTTGAATGATCATGTTGGACTTATCTGCCTTGTAGCTAGTCCTCTATATATACGCATGTTGGATCATCTGCCATGTAGCTAACTCTCTGTATATGGACATATTGGACTCATCTGCCATGTAGCTTGTACTCTGTATATGGATAATATGGACTACTCTGCCATATAGCTAGCTCTCAGTATATGGACATGTTGGACTACTCTGCCATGTAGCTAGCTGTCAGTATAAGGACATATTGAACTCATCTTCCATGTACCTAGAACTCTCTATATGGAAATTTTTCAACACTCTTCCATGTAGCTAGCTCTCTGTATATGGACATTTTGGATTTGGCTGCCATGAAGCAAGTTCACTGTGCATGCATAAGTTGGACTGATCTGCCATGTAGGTAGCTCTCTGTAGATGAGCATAATGGAATTTTCTGTCACATATCTTCCTCTCAGAATATGGTTATGTTGGACTCATCAGTCATGTAACCAGCTCTCTATGTATGAACATGTTGGACTAATCTGCCTTGTAGCTAGCCCTATAAATATACACATGTTGGACCTGTCTGTCATGTAGCTAACTCTAAGTATATGGACATGTTGGACTCATCTGCCACGTAGCTAGTACTCTGTATAAGGACATGTTGGACTACTTTGCCATGTAGCTAGCTCTCAGTTTATGGACACGTTGGACTCATCTGCCATGTTGCTAGAACTGTGTATTATGAACTGTTGCACTACTCTGCCATGTAGCTATCTCTCTGTGTATGGACATTTTGGACTCTTCTGTGATGTAGCTAGCTCTCTGTGC
>NW_006408877.1:560498-562035 GCF_000296735.1 Chrysochloris asiatica
CTTGTCTGCCATGTAGTTAGCTCTCTGAGCAAGGACATGTTGGAATGATCTGCCATGTAGGTTGCTCTCTGTATATGGACATGTTGGACTCATATGCCATGTAGCTAGTACTCTCTACATGGACATGTTGTACTACTCTGAAATGTAGCTAGGTCTCAGTATATGGACACGATGGACTCCTCTGCCATTTCGCTTGAACTCTGTATACGGAAATGTTGCACTGCTCTGCCATATAGCTATATCTCTATATACATATTTTGGACTCGTCTGCCATGTAACTAACTCTCTGTGCATGGATATGTTGAACTGATCTGCCATGTAGTTAGCTCTCTATATATGAACATATTGGACTTTTCTGCCTTTAAGCTAGCTTTGTAAATGTACACATGTTGGACTCATCTGCCATTTTGCTAAATCTCAGTATATGGACTCATCTTCCATGTAGCTAGTACTGTGTAGATGGATATGGTGCACTACTCTGCCATGTAGTTAGCTTTCTGTATATCGATATTTTGGACTTGTCTGCCATGTAGCTAGCTCTCTGTGCATGGATATGTTGGACTGATCTGCCAAGTAGGTAGCTCTCTGTTTCTGAACATATTGGACTTTTCTGCCATCTAGCTACCTCTCTGTATATGAGCATTTTGGACTCATCAGTCATGTAGCCAACTCTCTCTTCTCTGTATGAATATTTTGGACTCATATGCCCTGTAACAAGTCCTCTATATATATACACATGTTGGACTCATCTGCATTTTGTAGCTAACTATCAGTATATGGAAATGTTGGACTCATCTGCCATGTTGCTAACTCCCAGTATATGGACATTTTGGATTCATCTGTCATATAGCTAGTACTCTGTATATGGACATTTTGGACTCGTCTGCCATGTAGCTAGCTCTCTGTGCTTGGATATGATGGACTGATCTGACATGCAGTTAGCTCTCTGTATATGAACATATTGGACTTGTCTGACATGTAGCTAGCTCTCTGTATACGGAGTTGTTGGACTCATTAGCCATGTCTCTCTGTATGAACATGTTGCACTTATCTGCCTTGTAGTTATTGCTCTATATATACACATTTTGGACTCATCAGCCATGCAGCTAACTCTCAGTACAGGGACATGTTGTACTCATGTGGCATTTAGCTAGTATTCTGTATATGGATTTGTTGGACTATTTTGCCATGTCGCTAGCTCAGTATATGGAAAAGTTGGACGCATCTGCCATGTAGCTAGAACTCTGTAGATGGAAATGTTGCACTACTCTGTCATGTAGCTAGCTCTCTTTATAAGGATATTTTGGATTAGTCCGCCGTGTAGCTAGCTCTCTGTGCATGGATATGTTGGACTGATCTGACATGTAGGGAGCTCTTGGTATATGAACATATTGGACTTGTCTGCCATGTAGCTAGCTCTCAATATATGGACATGTTGGACTCATCAGTCATGTAGCCAGCTATCTGTGTATGAACATGTTAGACTCATCTGCCTTGTAGCTAGCCTTCTAAATATGCACATGTTGGACTCATCTGC
>NW_006408877.1:562968-566866 GCF_000296735.1 Chrysochloris asiatica
ACACATATTGGATTCATCTGCCATGTAGCTACTACTATGTATATGGACATGTTTGACTACTCTGCTATGTGGCTAGTTCTCAGTATATGAACACATTGGACTCATCTGCCATGTAGCTACTACTATGTATATGGACATGTTTGACTACTCTGCTATGTGGTTAGCTCTCAGTATATGAACACGTTGGACTCATCTGCCATGTAGCTATAATTCTGTATAAGGAAATGTTGCATTACTCAGCCATGTAGCTAGCTTTCATTATATGGACATGCGGACTCTTCTGCCATGAAGGTAGCTCTCTGTGCATGGATATATTGGAATTATTGGCCATGAAGTTAGCTCTCTGTATATGAACATGTTGCACTTGTCTACCATGAAGCTATCTCTCTGTATATCGACATGTTGGACTCATCAGCCATGTAGCCAACTCTCTCTGTATGAACATGTTGGACTCATCTGCCTTGTAGCAATTCCTCTAAATATACACATGTTGGACTCATCTGCCATGTTGCTCTCCGTATATGTACAAGTTGGACACATCTGCCATGTTGCTATCTCTTCAGTATATGTACCTGTAGTACTCATCTGCCATGTAGCTAGTACTCTGTATATGGTCATGTTGGACCATTCTGCCATGTAGCTAGCTCTCAGTATATGGATATGATGGACTCATCTTCCATGTAGCTAGAACTCTGTATAATAAAATGTGGCACTACTCTGCCATGTAGCTAGCTCTCTCTTGATGAACATGTTGGACTCATCTGCCATGTAGCTAGTCCTCTATATAAACACATGTTGGACACATATGAATTTTGTAGCTACCACTCCATATATGGACATGTTGGACTCATCTGCCATGTAGCTAATACTCTGTATATGAATATTTTGGACTCATCTGCCATGTAGCTAGAACTTTGTATATGGAAATATTGCATTATTCTGCCATGTAGCTAGCTCTCTCTATAGGGACATTTTTGGACTTGACTTCCATGTAACTAGCTCTCGGTGCATTGATATGTTGTACTTATCTGCCATGTAGGCAGCTCTCTGTATATGTACATATTGGACTTGTCTGCCATGTAGCTAGCTCTCAGTATATGGACATGTTGGACTCACCAACTATGTAGCCAGCTCTCTATGTATAAACATATTGGACTCATCTGTCTTGTAGATAGCCCACTGATTATACACATGTTGGACTCATGTGCCGTGTTGCTACCTCTCAGTATATGCATATGTTGGACTAGTCTGCCATGAAGCTAGCTCTCAGTGTATGGGCACGTTGGACTCATCTGACATGTAAGTAGGACTTTCTATATGGAAATGTTTCACTACTCTGCCATGTAGCTAGCTCTTTGTATTTGGAAATTTTGGACTCATCTGTCATGTATTTCTCTCTCTGTGCATGGATACATTGGACTGATCTGCCATGTAGCTAGCTCTCTCTACATGGATATGTTGGATTAATCTGCCATGTAAGTAACTCTCTGTGTATGAACATATTGGACTTTTCTGCCATGTAGTTAGCGCTCTGTATATGGGCATATTGAACTCATAAATCATGTAGTCAGCTCTCACTGTATGAACATGTTGGACTCATATGCCTTGTAGCAAGTCCTCTATATATAAACATGTTGAACTCATATGCACTTTGTAGCTAATTCTCATTATATAGACTTGCTTGAATGATCAGCCATGTAGTTAGTACTCTGTACATGGATATTTTGGACTTATCTGCCATGTAGGTAGCTCTCTGTATATGAACATATTGGACTTGTCTGCCATTTAGCTAGTTCTCAGTATATAGACATGTTGGAATCATCAGACTTATAGCCAGCTCTCTGTGTATGAATATGTTGGACTCATCTGATTTGTAGGTAGCCATCTAAATATACACAAGTTTGACTCATCTGCTATGTTGGTAACTCTTAGTATTTGGACATGTTGGATTCATCTGCCCTGTAGCTATTACTCTATATATGGACATGCTGGACTACTCTGCCATGTAGCTGTCTCTCAGTATATATACATGTTGGACTCATCTGCCAAGTAGCTAGAACTCTGTATATGGTAATGTAGCACTGCTCAGCCATATAGATACTCTTCCCTAAATGGACATTTTGGACTCATGTGCCATGTAGCTAGCTCTCTGTACATGGATAAGTTGGGTTGATCTACCATGTAGGTAGCTCTCTGTATATGAACATATTGGACTTCTCTGCCATGTATATGGGCATGTTGGACTCATCAGTCAGGTAGTCAGCTCTCATTTTATGAACATATTAGACTCATCTGCCTTATAGAAAGTGCTCTATAAATGCACATGTTGGACTCATATGCATTTTGTAGGTAATTCTCAGTATATGAAAATGTTGGACTCATCTGTCAATACTCTGTATATGGATATGTTGGACTTCTCTGCCATGTATCGAGCTGTCCATATAAGGACATGTAGGACTCATCTGCCATGTATTTAGTACTCTGTATATGATTATATTGGACTACTCTGCCATGAGCTCTCAGTATATGGACAAGTAGGACTCATCTGCCATGTAGCTAGAACTCTGTATATGGACATGTTGGACTCATCAGCCATGTATTTAGCTCTTAGTATATTGACACTTTGTACTTATCTAACATGTAGCTAGTACTCTGTGTATGGACATGTTGGTCTATTCTTCCATGTAGCTAGCTCTCTGTATATGCACATTTTGGACTCGTCAGACATGTATCTAGCTCTTTGTATATGGACATTTTGGACTCGTCTTCAACATTTCCATATACAGAGTTCTAGCTAAATGGCAGACGAGTCCAAATTGTCCTTATACTGAGACCTAGCTACGTGGCAGATGAGTCCAACATGTCCATATACTGAGAGTTATCAAAATGGCAGATGAGTCCAAAATGTATATATTTAGAGGGCTATCTACAAGGCAGATGAGTCCAATATGTTCATCCACAGCAATCCGGATACATGGCAGAGGAGTCGAATGTGACCATACACTGAGAGCTATTTACACAGCAGATTAGTCCAACATGTCCATATATAGAGTACTATCTACATGGTAGAGTAGTCCAACATGTCCATATACTGATAGAGAGCTACATGGCAGATGAGTCCAACATTTGTATATGTAGAGGGCTAGCTAAAAGGCAGATGAGACCAACATGTTCATACACAGAGAGCTGCCTACCTGGCTGATAAGTCCAACATGTCCGTATACCGAGAGCTAGCTACATAGAAGACAAGTTCAATATGTTCATATACAGAGAGCTCTCTACATGACAGATGAGTCCAACCTGTCCATGCACAGAGAGCCAGCTACTTGGCAGATTAGTCAGTATATGTCCACATACAGATAGCTAGCTAAATGCAGAATAGTGTAACATTTCCATATACAGAGTTCTAGCTCTATGGCAGATTAGTCCAAGGTGTCCATATATGGAGAGCTAGTTGCATGGCAGAGTAGTCCAACATATCCATACATAGAGTACTAGCTTCATGGTAGATGAGTCCAACATGTCCATATACTCAGAGTTACCTACATGGTAGATGAGTCCAACATGTGTATATTTAGAGGGCTAACTATAAGTCAGATGAGTCCAACATGTTTATTCACAGAGTGCAGGCTACATGGCTGATGAATCCAACATAATCATACAGAGATAGCTGACTAAATGACTGTTGAGTCCAACATGTCCATATAAAGAAAGCTCGCTACATGGCAGACAATCCAATATGTTCATACACAGAGAGCTATCTACATGACAGATCAGTCCAACTTATCCATGCACAGAGAGCTAGCTACATGACAGACGAGTACAAAATGTCCATATACAGAGAGCTAGCTACATGGCAGAGTAGTGCAACATTTCCATATACAGAGTTCTAGCTACA
>NW_006408877.1:567006-571274 GCF_000296735.1 Chrysochloris asiatica
ACTAGCTACCTGGCAGATGAGTCCAACATGTACATATACTGAGAGTTAGCTACAAAATACAGATGAGTCCAACATGTGTATATATAGAGCAGTAGCTACAAGGCAGATGAGTCCTACATACTCATACACACAAAGCTGCCTACATGGCTGATGAGTCCAACTAGCCCATATATAGTGAGCTAGCTACATGGCAGAAAAGTGCATTATGTTCATATACAGAGATCTACCTACATGACAGATCAGATCAACATATCTATACACAGAGAGTCCAACATATCCATTCTACATGTCAGATGAGTCCAAAATGTCCATAAACGGAGAGCTACCTACATGACAGAGTAGTGCAAATTTTCATATACAGGGTACTAGCTACATGGCAGATGATTCCAACGTGTCCATATACTGAGAGCTAGCTACTTGTCAGAGTAATCCAACATGTCCATATATAGAGTATTAGCTACATGGCAGATGAGTCCAATATGTCCATATATTGAGACTTAACTTCATGGCAGATGAGTCCAACATGTGTATATTTAGAGGACTAGCTACAAGGCTGATGAGTCCAACATGTTCATACAGAGAGAGCTGCCTACATTGCTGATGAGTCCAACACGTTCATATACAGAGAGCTAGCTACATGTCAGACAAGTCCAATATGTTCATATACAGAGTGCTTACAAAATACAGATCAGTACAATATATCCATGTAGCTACATGGCAGACGAGTCCAACATTTCCATATACAGAATTCTAGCTACATGGCAGAGGAGTCGAACGTGTACATATACTGAGAACTACCTACATGGCAGAGTAGTCCAACATGTCCATATATAGAATACTAGCTACATGGCAGTTGAGTCCAACATGTCCGTATACTGAGTGAAAGCTACATGGCAGATGAGTCCAACATGTGTATATTTAGAAGGTTAGCTTCAAGGCAGATGAGCACAATATTTGCATACACAGAGAGTTGTCTACATGGCTGATGATTCCAAGGTGTCCACATAGTGAGAGCTAGCTACATGACAGGTCACTCCAACATATACATGCACAGAGAGCTAGCTTCATTGCAGATGAGTCCAAAATGTCCATATACAGAGAGCTAGTTACATGGCAGAGTAGTGCAATATTTCCATATACAGAGTTCTACCTACATGGCAGATGAGTCCAACATGTCCACATACTGAGAGCTAGCTACATGGTAGAGTAATCCAGCATGAACATATACAGAGTACTAGCTACATGGCAAATGAGTCCAACATGTCCATACACTGAGAGTTAGCTACAAAATACATATGAGTCAACATGTGTATATATAGAGGACTAGTTACAAGGCGTATGTGTTCCACATGTTCATACACAGAGAGCTGGCTACATGGTTGATGAGTCCCACAAGCCAATATACAGAGAGTTAGCTACATGGCAGAAAAATCTGTTATGTTCATCTACAGAGAGCTACCTACATGGCAGCTCAGTTCAACATATCCATGAACAGAGAGCTAGCTACATGGCAGACGAGTTCTAAATGTCCATATACTGAGAGCTAGCTATGTGGCAAAGTATTGCAAATTTCCATATTCAGCGTTCTAGCTACATGGCAGATGAGTCCAACATGTTCATTCACAGAGAGCTGGCTACATGGCAGGTGAGTGCAATATGTCCATATACAGAGTTTTAGCTACATGGCAGATGAGTCCAAGGTGTCCATATACTGGGAGTTAACTACAAGGCAGATGAGTCCAACATATTCATACAGAGGGAGCTGGTCAAATGGCTTATAAGTCAAACATGTCCATATTCAGAGTTCTAGATACATGGCAGATGACTCAAACATGCCCATATACAGAGAGCTAGCTACATGGCTGAAAAGTCCATTATGTTCATATACTGCATTCTAGCTACATGGCAGTTGAGTCCACCATGTCCATATACTGAGAGTTAGCTACATGGCAGATGAATCCAATATGTGTATATGTAGAGGACTAGCTAAAAGACAGATGAGTCCAACATGTTCATATAAAGAGAGCTGATTCCATGGCTGATGAGTTCATCATGTCCATATACAGAGAGCTAGCTACATGGCAGACAAGTCCAAGATGTACATATACGGAGAGCTATCTACATGGCAGATCAGTCCAACATATCCATAAACAGAGAGCTAGATATATGCAGACGAGTCCAAAATGTCCATATACAGAGAGCTAGCTAAATGTCGAATAGTGAAACATTTCCATATACAGAGTTCTAGCTATATGGCAGATGAGTCCAAGGTGTCCAGATACTGAGAGCTACCTGCATGGCATACTAGTGCTTTATGTTCGTCTACAGAGAGCTACCTACATGGCAGATCAGTTCAACCTATCCATGAACAGAGAGCTAGATACATGGCAGACGAGTTCAAAATGTCCATATACTGAAAGCTAGCTATGTGACAAAGTAGTGCAAATTTCCATATTCAGAGTTCTAGCTACATAGCAGATGAGTCCAACATGTTCATTCACAGAGAGCTGGCTACATGGCTGATCAGTCCAATATATCCATATACAGAGTTCTAGCTACATGGCAGATGATTCCAACATGTCCATGTACTGAGACGTAGCTACATAGCAGAGTAGTCCAACATGTCCATATACTGAGTACTAGCTACATGGCAGATGAGTCCAACATGTCCATATACTGAGAGTTAGCTACATCACAGATGAGTCCAACATGTTCATACAGAGGAAGATGGCCACATGGCTTATAAGTCTAACATGTCCATATTCACAGTTCTAGATACATGGCAGATGACTCCAACATGCCCATATACAGAGAGCTAGCAACATGGCAGAAAAGTCCATTATGTTCATATACAGAGTTCTAGCTACATAGCAGATGAGTCCAACATGTCCATATACTGAGAGTTAGCTACATGGCAGATGAATCCAACAATTGTATATATAGAGGACTAGCTACATGGCAGATGAATCTAACATGTCCATATACTGAGAGTTAGCTACATGAGAGATGAGTGCAACATGTGTGTATATAGATGACCAACTAAAAGGCAGATGAGTCCAACATGTTCATACAGAGGGAGCTGGCTACATGGATTATGAGTCTAACATGTCCATATACAGAGTTCTATATACATGGCAGATGACTCCAAAATGTCCATTTACAGAGTGCTAGTTACATGGCAGTAAAGTCCACTATGTTCATATACAGAGTTCTCGCTACATGGCAGATGAGTCCAACATGTACATATAATGAGAGTTAGCTAGAAAAATGCAGATGAGTCCAACATGTGTTTATATAGAGGACTAGCGAAATGGCTGATGAGTCCAACTAGCCCACATACAGAGAGCTAGCTACATGGCAGAAAAGTGCACTATGTTCATATACAGAGAGCTACCTACATGGCAGACCAGATCAACATATCCATACACAGAGAGCTTCCTACATGTCACACAAGTATAAAATGTCCATAAACGGAGAGCTAGCTTCGAGGCAGAGTAGTGCAAATTTCCATATACAGAGTTCTAGGTACATTAAAGATGAGTAAAACATGTCCATATACTGAGAGCTAGCTACATGGTACAGTATTTCAGTATGTTCATATGCAGAGTACTAGCTAAATGTTGGAGGAGTTCAACATATCCTTACACTGAGAGTTAGCTACATGACACTTAAGTCCAACATGTGTATATGTAGAGGACTAGCTT
The DNA here is from genome assembly GCF_000296735.1 of Chrysochloris asiatica. Lineage (NCBI taxonomy): Eukaryota > Metazoa > Chordata > Mammalia > Afrosoricida > Chrysochloridae > Chrysochloris > Chrysochloris asiatica. The sequence goes on from NW_006408877.1 coordinate 570,711, forward strand.
CAAATCGGATGAGTCCAACATGTTTCTACAGAGAGACCTGGCTACATGGCTGATGAGTCCAACATGTCCATATGCAGAGAGCTCACTACATGGCAAACAAGTCCTATATGTTCATATACAAAGGCATACTTACATAGCAGATCAGTCCAACATATCCATGCACAGAGGGTAAACTACATGGCAGAGGAGTCCAAAATGTCCACATACAGAGAGCTAGATACATGGCAGAGTAGTGCAACAATTCCATATACAAAGTTGTAGCTAAATGGAAAATGAGTCCAACAGGTCCATATACTGAGAGCTAGCTACCTGGCAGAGTAGTCGAACATATCCATATTCAGAGAACTAGCTATATGTCAGATGAGACAAACATGTCCATATACTGAGAGTATGATACATGGCAGATGAGTCCAACATGTGTATATTTAGAGGGCTAGCTACAAGGCAGATAAGTGCAACATTTTCATACACAGAGAGCTGGCTACATTGGTAATTAGTCTAAATTGTCTATATACTGAGAGCTAGCTCTGGTAGCGTAGTGGTTACGACTCGGGCTGTGAACCG
>NW_006408877.1:571809-573694 GCF_000296735.1 Chrysochloris asiatica
TATATAGCAGATGAGTCCTAAATATACAGAGAGTTATCTACAAAATGCAGATGAATCCAACATGTGCATATTTAGAGGGCTAGCTACAAGGCAGATGAGTCCAACATGTTTATACACAGAGAGCTGGCTCCATGGCAGATGAGTCCAATATGTCAATTTACACATAGCTAGCCTCATGGCAAACAAGTCGAATATGTTCATATAGGGGAGCTACCTACATGCCTTATCAGTCCAACATATCCATGCACAGAGAGCTAGCTACAAAACAGTCGAGTCCAAAATGTCCATATACAGAGAGTTAGCTACATGGTAGAGTATTGCAACATTTCCATATACAGAGTTCTAGATACATGGCAGATGAATCCAACGTGTCCATATACTGGTAGCTAGATACATGGCAGAGTAATCCAACATGTCTATATACAGAGTACTACCTACATAAAGCATAAGTTCAACATGTCCATATACTGAGAGTTAGCTACAAAATGCAGATTAGTCCACCATGTGTATATATAGAGGACTAGCTAAAAGGCGGATGTGTCCAACATGTTCAGAGACAGAGAGCTGGCTTCATGGCTGATGATTCCAACATGTCCATATACTGAGACCTAGCTAATTGGCAGTTAAGTCCAATATGTTCATATACAGAGAGCAATCTACATGGCAGATCAGTGCAACATATCCATGCACAGAGAGCTAGATACATGGCAGAAGAGTTAAAAATATCCCTATACAGAGAGCTAGCTACATGGCAGAGTTGTGCAACATTTCCATCTACAGAGTTCTACCTACATGGCAGATGAGTCCAACATGTCCATATACTGAGAATTAGCTACAGATTGCAGATGAATCCAACATGTGTATGTACAGAGGACTAGCTACAAGGCAGATGAGTCCAACATGTTCATACAGAGAGAGCCGGTTACATGGCTGAGGAGTCCAACAAGCACATATACAGGGAGCTAGTTAACTGGCAGAAAAGTCCATTATGTTCATATACAGAGAGCTACCTACATAGCAGATCAGTGCAACATATCCATGCACAGAGAGCTAGCTACATGGCAGACGAGTCCAAAATGTCCATATACGGAAAGTTAGCTACATTGCAGAGTAGTGCAAAATTTCCATATACAGAGTTCTAGCTTCATGGCAGATGAGTCCAATGTGTCCATGTACTGAGAGATAGCTACATGGCAAAATAGTGCAACATTTCCATCTAAAGAGTTCTAGCTATGTGGCAGATGAACCCAACATAGCCATATCCTGAGAGATAACTTCATGGCGGATGAGTCCAACTTGTGTATATTTAGAGGGCTAGCACCAAGGCTTATGAGTCCAACATGTTCATACAGAGACAGCTGGCTACATGGTTGATTAGTCCAACATGTCCATACACTGAGAGTTAGCTACATGGCAGAGTAGTCCAACATATCCATATACAGAGTGCTAGCTACATGGCAGATGAGTCCAACATGTCCATATACTGAGAGCTAACTACATAGCAGAATAGGGCCACATTTCCATCTACAGAGTTCTAGCTACATGGCAGATGAATACAAGTTGTCCATATACCGAGAGCTAGCTACATGGCAGAGTAGTCCAACATGTACATATACAGAGAGCTGGCTACATGGCTGAAAAGTCCAATATGTTCCTATATAGAGAGCTCCTTACATGGCAGATCAGTCCTACATATCCATGCACAGAGACCTACTTACATGGCAGAGTAGTCCAACATGTCCACTTACAGAGTACTAGCTACATGGCAGATAAGTCCAACATGTCCATATACTGAGAGTTAGCAAAATGGCAGATGAGTCCAACATGTGTATATTTAGAGTGCTAGCTACAAGGCAGATGAGTCCAACATGTTCACACAGAGAGA
>NW_006408877.1:576097-578639 GCF_000296735.1 Chrysochloris asiatica
CGAGGGTGTAAATCTTTACGGGAGTAGAAAGCCTCATCTTTCTCCCGCGGAGCGGCTGGTAGTTTCGAACCGCTGACCTTACGGTTCGCAGCCCGATTCGTAACCACTACGCTGCTTGCTACATGGCAAAAAAGTCCAATATGTTCATATACACAGAGCTACCTACATGGCATATCAGTCCAACATATCCATACACAGAGAGCTAGTAACATGGCAGACGAATCCAATATGTCCATATACAGAGATCTAACTACATGGCAGAGTAGTGCAACATTTCCATATACAGATTTCTAGCTACATGGCAGATGAGTTCAAAGTGTTCATACACTGAGAGCTGGCTACATGGCAGAGTAGTCGAACATGTTCATATACAGAGTGCTAGTTACATGGCAGATGAGTCCAACATGTCCATATTCTAAGAGTTAGCAATATGGTAGATGATTAAAACATGTGTATATTAAGAGAGCTAGCTTCAAGGCAAATGAGTCCAACATGTTCATACACAGAGAGCTGGCTACATTGCTAATGATTACAACATGTCCATTTACTGGGAGCTATCTACATGGCAGACAAGTCTAATATGTTCATGTGCAGAGCGCTAACTACATGGCAGAACAGTCCTTGCTATCCATGCACAGAAAGTTAGCTACATGGCAGACGAGTCTAAAATGTCCATATATAGATGTCTAGGTACATGGCAGAGTAGTGCAACATTTCCATATATAGAGTTCTAGCTACATGGCAGATGGGTCCAACATATCCATATACAGAGAGCTAGCTATAAGCCAGACAAGTCCAATCTGATAATATGCAGAGACCTACCTACATGTCAGATCAGTCCAACATATACATGCACAGAGAGCTAGCTACATTGCAGACAAGTACAAAATGTCCATATATAGAGAGCTAGCCACATGGCAGAGTAGTGCAAAATTTCCATATACAGAGTTCTAGCTACATGGCAGATGAGTCCAACGTGTCCATAAACTGAGAGCTAGCTACATGGCAAAGTAGTCCAACATGTCCTTATACAGAGTACTAGCTACATGGCAGATGAGTCCAACATGTCCATATACTGAGAGTTAGCTACAAAATGCACATCAGTCCCATATATACATATATAGAGGACTTGCTACAAAGCAGATAAGTCCAAAATGTTCATACAGAGAGCTGGCTATATGGTTGATGTGTCCAACATGCCCACATACAGAGAGCTAGCTGCATGGCAGAAAAATCTAATATGTTCATATACAGAGAGGTACCAACATGGCAGATCAGTCCAACACTTCCATGCACAGAGAGCTAGCTACATGGAAGACGAGTCCAAAATGTCCATATACAGAGAGATAGCCTCATGGAACAGTAGTACATCATTTCCATAGACAGAGTTCTAACTACATGGCAGATGAGTCCAACGTGTGCATGTACTGAGAGACAGCTACATGGCCGAGTAGTCCAACATGTCCATATACAGATTACTAGCTACATGGCAGATGAGTCCAACATGTCCATATACTGAGAGTTAGCAACATGGCAGATTAGTCGAACATATCCACGCACAGAGAGCTAGTCACATGGCAGCCGAATCCAAAATGTCCATATACAGAGAGCTAGCTACATGGCAGAATAGTGCAACATTTCATGTACATAGTTCTAGCTACATGGCAGATGAGTCCAACGTGTCCATATACTGAGAGGATGCTACATGGCAGAGTAATCCAACATGTCCATGTACAGAAGAGTAGCTACATGGCAGATGAGTCCAACATGTGTATATTTTGAGGGCTAGCTACAGGGCAGATGAGTCCAACATGTTCATACTCAGAGAGCTGACTACATGTCTGATGAGTCAACATGTCCATATACAGAGAGCTAGCTACATGGAAGACAAGTCCAATCTGTTCCTATACAGAGTCTTACTTACATAGCAGATCAGTCTAACATATCGATGCTCAGAGAACTATCCACATGATAGACGAGTCCCAAATTTCCATATATAGAGAACTAGCTACATGTCAGAGTAGTGTAACATTTCCATATACAGAGTTCTAGCTACATGGCAGATGAGTCCAACATGTCCATGTACTGAAAGTTAGCTACATGGCAGATGAGTCCAATATGTGTATATTTAGAGGGCTAGCTACAAGGGAGATGAGTGCAACATGTTCATACACAGAGAGCTGTCTACATGTCTGATGTGTCAACACGTCCATATACAGAGAGCTAGCTACATGGAAGACAAGTCCAATATGTTCATATACAGAGAGATACCTACATGGCAGATCATTCCAGCATATCCATGCAAAGATAGCCAGCTACATGGTAGATGAGATTAAAATGTCCATATACTGAGAACTTGCTACATGGAAGAGTATTCCATCATGTCCATATATAGGGCACTAGCTACATGGCAGATGAGTCCAACATGTCCATATTCTGAAAATTAGCTACATGTCAGAAGAGTCCTACATGTGTATATTTAGAGGGCTAGCTACAAGACAGATTAGAGCAACATGTTCATAAACAGAGAGCTGGCTACATG
>NW_006408877.1:578913-581319 GCF_000296735.1 Chrysochloris asiatica
GAAACCCTGTACAGGGTCGCTATGGGTCGGAACTGACTCGACGGCACTTAACAACAACAACAACAGCTACATAACAGAAAAGTCCAATATGTTCATATACAGAGAGTTACCTACATGGCAGATCAGTCCAACATATCCATGCACAGTGATCTAGCTACATGGCAATGTGATGCAACATTTCCATATACAGAGTTCTAGCTACATGGCAGATGAGTTCAACGTGTCCATATACTGAGATATAGCTACATGGTAGAGTTGTCCAACATGTTCATATACAGTGTACTAGCTACATGGCAGATGAGCCCATCATGTCCATATACTGAGAGATAGTTACATGGCAGATGAGTCCAACATGTGTATATATAGAGGACTAGCTACAAGGCAGATGAGTCAAACATGCTCATACAAAGAGTGATGGATACATGGCTCATGAGTGCAACATGTCCATATACAAAGAGCTTGCTACATGGCAGAAAAGTCCAATATGTTGATATATAGAGAGCTACCTACATAGCAGATCAGTCCAACATATCCATGCACAGAGAGCTAGTCACATGTCAGACGAATCCGATATGTCCATATACAGAGAGCTAGCTACATGGAAGAGTAGTGCATCATTTCCATATACAGAGTTCTAGCTACATGGCAGATGAGTCCAAAGTATCCAAACACTGAGAGCTAGCTACATGGCAGAGTAGTCGAACATGGCCATATACAGAGTGCTCGCTACATGGCAGATGAGTCCAACATGTCCGTATTCTAAGAGTTAGCAACATGATACATGATTAAAACATGTATATAGTTAGAAAGCTAGCTTCAAGGCAAATGAGTCCAACATGCTCATACACAGAGAGCTGGCTACATGGCTGATGATTCCAACATGTCCATTTACTGGGAGCTAGCTACATGGCAGACAAGTCTAATATGTTCATACGCAGAGAGCTAACTACGTGACAGATCAGTCCAACCTATCCATGCACAGAAAGCTAGCTACATGGCAGACAAGTTCAAAATGTCCATATACAGAAGGCTAGGTACATGGCAGAATAGTGCAACATTTCCATATATAGAATTCTAGCTACATGGCAGATGAGTCCAAAATGCCCATATACAGAGAGCTAGCTACATGGCAGACAAGTCCAATATGTTCATATACAGAGAGCTACCTACATGGCAGATCAGCCCAACATATCCATGCACATGGCAGACGAGTCTAAATGTCCATTTACAGAGAGCTAGCTATATGGCAGAGTAGTCCAATATGTCCAATTTCAGAGTACTAGCTACATAGCAGATGTGTTCAACATGTCCATATACTGAGAGTCAGCTACATGGCAGATGAGTCCAACATGTGTATATATAGAGCATCAGCTACAAGGCAGATGAATCCAACATGTTCATACAGACATAGCTGACTTCATGGCTGATGAGTCCAACATATCCATTCATAGAGAGCTAGCTTCATGGCAGAGAAGTCCAATATGTCCATATACAGAGTAGTAGCTACATTGCAGATGTGTCCAACATGTCCACATACTGAGAGTTAGTTACATGGCAGATGTGTCCAGCATGTGTATATTTACAGGGCTAGCTTAAAGGAAGATGTGTCCAATATGTTCAGACACAGAGCACTGGCTACATGGTTGATGAGTCCAACATGGCCATATACTGACAGGTAGCTACATGGCAGGCAAGTCCAATATGTTAATATACAGAGAGCTGTTTCTATCATGGAGGGCAGCAGTTAAACGATGTGCAACAACTGCTCAGACCTGGTGGAGGTGTTAAATGAAACCCAGACCACGAAGCAGTGGGGTGAGAGGTGTCTGAAAACCAGGTCGATGGGGAGATGCTGCCTAGTGGGAAGAGACTGCAAGGGCCTGCCTGGTTGTCCTACTTACCCAGGACGCGAGAGCGCCTTCCTAGACTCACCTTTGGATGTTGGCTTTGAGGCGGGGTCGACCGACCAACTCAGAGACTCACAAGCCCAGCCCAAAGTGTCTCACTACAACCCAGTCACCCCTGCTATGCTTCTGCTTCTTGATAGACATCCAAGGTCAGAAATCCCGCCTTTGAGCCAGACTTATGGCCCTAGCACAAGGAGATTCCTATTTAACAGCAACCATGCAACCGATGTAGAGGTCATCAAGAAGAGATAGAAGGAATACACAGAGTATTTGTACCAAAAAGAAATGGTTCAACCATTTCAAGTGTACTATATAAACAAGAACCAATGATACTCAGGGAGGAAGTCCAAAATGCATTGAAAGAATTGGCAAAGAACAAGGCACCAGGAATTGATGGAATCAAAATTGAAATCTTTCAAGAAAGTGAGGTGGGACAGGAGGCATTCACTCATCTCTGCCAAGAAATTTGGAAGACAACTATCTGGCCAGCTGATTGGAA
>NW_006408877.1:582381-587588 GCF_000296735.1 Chrysochloris asiatica
TTGGACACATTGTCCGGAGGAAACAATCGTTGGAGAAGGATGTCATGCTGGGTAAGGTGGAGGGTCAGAGAAAAAGAGGAAGACCCCCAACGAGATGGATCAGCCAGGTGACATCATTGATGGCATCAAGTGTGGCGGCGGAAGTGAGCTTGGTCCAGGATTGAACATTGTGTCGTTCTGCTGTGCATGGGGTCGCTATGAGTCGGTTCTGACTAGAAGGAACCTGACAACAACAACAACAAGCTATATGGCAGATCAGTACAACATATCCATGCACAGAGAGCTAGCTCCATGGCAGACAACTCCAAAATGTCCATATACAGAAAGCTAACTACATTGCAGAATATTCTAATATGTCTATATACAGAGTACTAGCTATATAGTAGATTAGTCCAACATGTTCATATAGCGAGAGTAAGCTACATGGTAGATGAGTCCAACATGTGTATATTTATAGGACTGGATACAAGGCAGATGAGTCCAACATGATCATTCTGAGAGTGCTACCTACATGGCATATCAGTCCAACATATCCATGCAGAGAGAGCTAGCTACATGGCAGACAAGTCCAATATGTTAATATACAGAGAGATACCTACATGGCAAATCAGTCCAACATATCCATGCACAGAGAGTTAGCTCCATGGCAGACAACTCCAAAATGTCCGTATATAGACAGCTAGCTTCATGGCAGAGTAGTCCAATATGTCCATATACATAGTACTAGCTACATGGCAGATGAGTCCAACATGTCCATATACTGGGAGTTAGCTACATGGCAAATGAGTGCAACCTGTGTATATATAGAGGACTAGCTACAAGGTAGATGAGTCTAACATGTTCATATATTGAGAGCTGGCTACAAATCCAATATGTTCATGTAAAGGGAGCTACCTCTATGGGAGATCATTGAAACATATACATGCACAAAGAGGTAGATACATGACATATACAGAGTTCATATATGTGTTCATACACTGAGTACCAGTTAAATCACAGATTGGTCCAACCTGTCCATATACTGAGAGTTAGCTACGTGGGACAGGAGTCTAACATGTGTATATTTAGAGGGCAAGCTACAGGACAGATGAGTCCAATATTTTCATACACGGACAACTAGCTACATTGCTGATGAGTCCAACCTGTCCATATACTGAGACCTAGATACATTGCAGATAAGTCCAGAATGTCCATATACAGAGAGCTAGCTTCATGGCAGAGTAGTACAACATTTCCATATATAGAGTTCTGACTACATGTCTGATGAGTCCAACCTGTCCATATACTGAGAGTTAGCTACATTGCAGATGAGTCCAACTTGTGTATATAGAGAGGATTATATAAAAGGCAGACGACTCCAACATGTTCATTAAGAAAGAGCTGGCTACATGGCTGATGAGTCCAACATATCCATGCACAGAGAGCTGGCTACATGGCAGAGTAGTGGAACACTTCCATATACAGAGTTCTAGCTACATGGCAGATGAGTCCAACGTGTTCACATACTGACAGCTAGCTACATAGAAGAATAGTACAGCCTGTCCGTATACAGAGTATTAGCTACATGGCACATGAGTCCAACATGTGTATATTTACAGGGCGAGCTACAAGGCTGATGTGTCCAACATGTTCATACACAGAGCGCTGGCTACATGGCTGATGAGTCTAACAAGTCCATATACTGAACACTAGCTACATGAAAGATAAGCTCAATATGTTCATATACAGAGAGCTACCTACATGGCAGATCAGTTCAATATATCCATGTAAGGAGAGCTAGCTACGTGGCAGATAAGTCCAACATATCCAAGTACAGAGAGCTAGCTACATGGCAGAGTAGTGCAATATTTCCATATACAGAATTCTAGCTATGTGGCAGATGAGTTCAACGTGTCCATAAACTGAGATCAAGCTACATGGTAGAGTAGTCCAATATATCACTATACAGAGTAGTAGCTACATGACAGATGAGTCCAACCTGTCCATATACTGAGAGTTACCTACATTGCAGATTAGTCCAACATGTGTATATAGAGTACTAGCTACAAGGCAGATGAGTCCAACGTGGTCATACAGAGAAAGCTGGCTACATGGCTGATGAGTCCAACATATCCATATACAGAGAGCTAGCTATATGACAGATGAGTCCAATATGTTCATATACAGAGAGCTACCTACATGGTAGATCAGACTAATATATCCATGCACAGAGAGCAAGCTACATAGCAGACAATTCCAAAATTACCATATACTGTGAGTTAGCTACATGGCAGAGTAGTGAAATATTTCAATATACAGAATTCTGTTCATTCAGAGAGAGCTGGCTACATGGTTGATGAGTTTAATATGTCCAGGCATAGAGAGCTAGCTACATTGCAGACAAGTCCAATATATTCATATACATAGAGCTAACTTCATGGCAGATCAGTCCAACAAATCCATGCACAGAGAGCTAGCTACATGGCAGACGAGTCCAAAATGTCCATATAGAGAGAGCTAGCTACAAGGAAGAATAGTGCAACAATTCCATATACAGAGTTCTAGATACATGATAGATGAGTCCTATGTGTCCATGACAGATGAGTCCTACATGTCCATATTCTGAGAGCGAGCTACATGGCAGAGTAGTCAAACCTATCCTTATACTGAGAGTTAGTTACATGGCAGATGAATCCAACATGTGTATATTTAGAGGGCTAGCTACAAGTCAAATGAGTCCTACATTTTCATACACAGACAGCTGGCTACATGGGTGATGAGTCCAACCTGTCCATATACTGAGACCTAGGTACATGGCAGATAAGTCCAATATATCCATATGCAGAGAGCTACCTGCATGGCTGATCAGTCCAATATATCCTTGCACAGAGAGCTAGCAACATGGCAGAGGAGAACAAAATGTCCATATACAGAGAGATAGCTACATGGTAGATGAGTCCAACATGTCCATATACTGAAAGTTTGCTACAAGGCAGATGAGTCCAACATGTGTATATATAGAGGACTAGCTACAAGGCAGATGATTCCAACATGTTCATACAGAGTGAGGTGGCAACATGGCTGTTGAATCCAACATTTCTATGCATAGAGTGGTAGCTACATGGCAGACAAGTCCAATATGTTCATATAAAGAGAGCTACCTACATGGCAGATCAATCCAACATATACATGGACAGAGAGTTAGCTACATGACAGACGAGTCCAAAATATCTAGATACACAGAGCTAGCTACATTACAGGGTAGTGCAACACTTCCATGTAAAGATTTTTAGCTTCATGGCAGATGAATCCAACGTGTCAATATACTGAGAGCTAGCAACATGACAGAGTAGTCGAATATGTCCATATACAGAGTACTAGCTACATGGCAGATGAGTCAAACATGTGTATATATAGTGGACTAGCTACAAGGCAGATGTGTCCAGCATGTTCCTACACAGGGAGCTGGCTACATGCCTGATGAGTCCTACATGTCCACATACTGAGAGCTACCAACATTGCAGACGAGTAAAATACGTTCATATACAGATAGCTACCTTAATGGCAAATCAGTCAAACATATCCATGCAAATAGAGCCAGCTATATGGCAGATGAGTCCAAAATATTCATAAATAGAGAGCTATCTACATGGCAGAGTAGTTCAACAAGTCCATATACAGAGTACTAGCTACATGGCAGAAGAGCCCAACATGTCCATATACCGAGAGGTAGTTACATGGCAGAGTAGTCCTTTATGTCCATATATAGCATACTAGGTACATGGCAGATGACTCGAACATGTCCATATACTGAGAGTTAGCTACATGGTAGATCAGTCCTACATGTGTATATATAGAAGACTAGCTACAAGGCAGATGTGTCCAACATGTTCATACAGAGAGACCTGGGTACATGGCTGATGAGTCCAAAATATCCATGCATAGAGAGCTAGCTACATGGCAGAGAAGTACAATATGTTCATATACAGAGAGCTACCTACATGGCAGATCTGTCTAACATATCCATGCACAGTGAGTTAGCTACATGGCAGACGAGTCCAAAACGTCCATATACAGAGAGCTAGCTACATGGCAGAGTAGTGCAACATTTCCTTATGCTGAGTTCTATCTACATGGCAGATGAGTCCAACGTGTCCTTATACTGACCACTAGCTACATGGCAGTGTTGTGCAACATGTCCATATACAGAGGACTAGCTACATGGCTGATGAGTCCAACATGTTCATATACTGAGAGCTAGATGCATTGCAGAAAACTCCAATATATTAATATACCTACATGGCATTTCAATCCAACAGACCCATGCAGAGAGAGAACTAGCTCAATGGCAGACGACTCCAAAATATCCATGAACAGAGAGCTAGCTACATGGCAGAATGTTCCAAAATGTCTATATACAGACTACTAGCTACAGGGCAGATTAATCCAACATGTCCAAATACTGAGAGTTAGCTACATGGCGGATGTGTGCAACATATGTATATATAGAGGACTAGCTACAAGTTAGATGAGTCCAACGTGTTCATATAGAGAGAGCTGGCTACATGACTGATAAGTTCAACATAGTCCAATATATTCATGTAAAGAGAGCTACCTACATGGCAGATCATTCCACCATATACATGCACAGAGAGCTACCTACATGGCAGATCATTCCACCATATACATGCACAGAGAGCTAGCTACACGGCAGAGTAGTCCAACATGTCCATATACAGAGCATTAGCTACATAGCAGATTAGTCCATCCTGTCCAAATACAGTGAGTCAGCTACATGGTAGATGAGTCCAACACGTGGACATTTAGAGGGCTAGTTACAAGGTGAGTGAGTCCAACATTTTCATACACAGACAGCTGGCTACATGGCTGATAAGTCCAATCTGTCCATATGCTGAGATTTAGCTACATTGCAGATAAGTCCAATATGTTCATCTACAGAGAGCTACCTACATGGCAGATCTGTACAAAATATATCCATGCACACAGAGGTAGCTGCATGGTAGACGAGTCCAAAATGGCCATATACAAAGAGCTAGCTACCTGGCAGAGTAGTGCAACATTTCCATATATAGAGTTCTGACTACATGGCTGATAAGTCCAACCTGTCCATATACTGAGAGTAAACTACATTGCAGATGAGTGCAACATGTGTATATATAGAGGACTAGATACAAGGCAGATGACTCCAACATGTTCATTTAGAGAGA
>NW_006408877.1:588628-591005 GCF_000296735.1 Chrysochloris asiatica
CTGGCTACATGGCTGATGAGTGCAACATATCCATTCACAGAGAGCTAGCTACATGGCAGACAATTCCAACATGTCCATATACTGAGCGCTAGCTACATGGCAGACAATTCCAATATGTTAATATACAGAGAACTACCTACATGGCAATCAGTCCAACATATTCATGCACAGAGAGCTAGCTCAATGGCAGACAACTCCAAAATGTCCATATACACAGAGCAAGCTAAATGTCAGAGTAGTCCAATATGTCCATATACAGAGTACTAGCTACATGGCAGATTAGTCCAACATGTCCATACACTGAGAGTTAGCTACATGGCTGATGAGTGCAACATGTGTATATCTAGAGGATTAAATACAATTAGATGAGTCCAACATTTCATATAGTGAGAGCTGGCTACATGGCTGATGAGTCGAACGTATCCATGCATAGAGAGTTAGCTACATGTAAAGAGAGCTACCTATATGGTAGATCATTCCAACATAGACATGCGCAGAGAGCTATCTACATGGCAGAGTAGTCCAGCATGTCCATATATAGAGTACTAGCTACATGGCACATTAGTCAAACCTGTCCTTACACTAAGAGTCAGCTACATGGCAGATGAGTCCAACATGTGTATATGTAGAGGACTAGCTACAAGGTAAATGAGTCCAACATTTTCATACACAGACAGCTGGCTACATGGCTGATGTGTACAACCTGTCCATATACTGAGAGCTAGCTACATGGCAAATAAGTCCAATATGTTCATCTACAGAGAGCTACCTACATGACAGATCAGTCCAATATATCCATGCACTGAGAGCTAGCTACATGGCAGACGAGTCCAAAATGTCCATATACAGAGAGACAGCTACATGGCAGACTAGTGCAACATTTCCATATACAGAGTACTAGCTACATGGCAGATGACTCCAACATGTTCATATACTGAGAGATAGCTACAAGACAGATGAGTCCAACATGTTCTTTCATAGAGAGCTGGTTACATGTCTGATGAGTCCAAGATATCCATGCACAGAGAGCTAGCTACATGGTACAGTAGTGCAACATTTCCTTATACAGAGTTCTAGCTACATGGCAGATGAGTTCAACACATTTATATACTGACAGCTAACTACATGGCAGAGTAGTCCAGCATGTCCATATACAGAGTACTAGCTAAATGGCACATGAGTCCAAATTGCAAATATACTGAGAGCTAGCTACATGGCAGACAATTCCAATATGTTCATATACAGAGATCTTCCTACATGACAGATCAGTCCAACATATCCATGCACAGAGAGTACCTACATGGCAGACAAGTCCAAAATGTCCATATACAGAGAGCTAGCTACATGGCAGAGTAGGACAACATGTCCATATACTGAGAGTTAGCTACACGGCAGATGAGTCCTACATGTGTATATTTAGAGGGCTAGCTACAAGGCAGATGGGTCCAACATGTTCATACAGAGAGAGCTGGCAACATGGCTGATGAGTCCAACTTATCTATGCATAGAGTGCTAGCTACAAGGCAGACAAGACCAATATTTTCATATAAAGAGAGCTACCTAAAAGGCAGATCAAGCCAACATATACATGCACGGAGAGCAAGCTACATGACAGACGAGTCCAAAATGTCTATATACAGAGAGCTACTAATTTGCAGAGTAGTGCAACACTTCCATATAAATTGTTCTAGCTTCATGGCAGATGTATACAACATGTCCATATACTGAGAGCTAGTTATATGACAGAGTAGTGGAATATGTCCATATACATAGTTTAGCTACATGGCAGATGAGTCCAACATGTCCCTATACTGAGTGTTAGTTACATGGCAGATGAGTCAAACATGTGTATATATAGTGGACTAGCTATAAGGCAGATGAGTCCAACATGTTCATTCTGAGAGAGCTGGCTACATGGCTGATGTGTTCAACATATGCATGCACAGAGAGCTAGCTACATGGCAGACAAGTCTAATATGTTAATATACAGAGATCTACCTACATGTCAGATCAGTACAACATATCCATGCACAGAGAGCTAGCTACATGGCAGATGATTCCAAAATGTCCATATACAGAGAGCTAGCAACATGGCAGAATAGTCCGATATGTCCATATAAAGACTACTAGCTACATGGCAGATTAGTCTAACATATCTATATACTTAGAGTTCGTTACATGGCAGATGACTTCAACATGTGTATATTAAAGGATTAGCTACAAAGCAGATGTGTCCATCATGTTCATACACAGAACGCTATCTAAATGCCTTGTGAGTCTAACATGTCCATATACTGTAAGCTATCTACAGGGCAGACAAGTCCAATATTATAATATACAGAGAGCTACATACATGGCAATCAGTACAACATATCCT
>NW_006408877.1:591793-593512 GCF_000296735.1 Chrysochloris asiatica
GATCAGTCTAACATATCCATGCACAGAGAGCTAGCTACATGACAGACAAATCCAAAATGACCATATACAGAGAGCTAGTTACATGGTAGACTAGTGCAACATTTTCATATATAGAGCTCTAGCTTCATGGCAGAAGTGTCCAACATGTACATGTACTGAGAGCTAGCTAAATCGCAGATGAGTCCAACATGTGTATATTTAGAGGGTTACTGCAAGGCAGAGGAGTCCAACATGTTCATACAGAAGGAGCTGTCTGCATGGGAGATGAGTCCAACATGTCCATTTGAGAGAGTTAGTTACATGCCAGACAAGTCCAATATATTCATATACAGAGAGCTAACTACATAGCAGATTAGTCCAACAAATTCATGCACAGAGAGCTGTCTCCATGGCAGACGAGTCCAAATTGTCTATATATAGAGAGTTAAGTACATGGCAGAGTAGTGCAAGATTTCCACATACAGAGTTCTAGCTACATGGCAGATGAGTCCAACGTGTCCATATACTGAGAGACAGCTACATGGCAGAGTAGTGCATCATTTCCATATACAGAGTTGCAGCGACATGGAAGATGAGTCCAACGTTTCCACATACTGAGAGCTAGCTACATGGCAGAGTAGTACAACATGTCCAAATACTGAGAGTTAGCTACATGTCAGATGAGTCCAACATATATATGTAAAGGACTGGCTACAAGGCACAGAAAGAGCTTGCTAAATGGCATATGAGTCCACCGTGTCCATATACAGAGAGTTAGCTACAAGGCAGACAACTCCAATATGTTCATATACAGAGAGCTAACTACATCCCAGATCAGTCCAACATATCCATTCATAGAGAGCTAGCTATATGGCAGAAGAGTCCAAATAGTCCACATAAAGAGAGCTAGCTACATGTCAGAGTAGTGCATCATTTCTATATACAGAGTTCCAGCTACATGGCAGATGAGTCCAACGTGTCCATATACTGAGAGCTAGCTCCATGGCAGAGTAGTCCAACATATCCATATACAGAGTACTAGCTACATGTCAGATGAGTCCCATATGTCCATACACTAAGAGTTAACTACATGGGAGATGAGACAAACACGTGTATATATAGAGGACTAGCAACAAGGCAGATGAGTCCACCATGTTCATACACAGAGTATGGCTACATGGCTGATTAGTCCAACATGTCCATATATTGAGAATTAGCTACATGATATATGAGTCCACCATTTTTATGAATAGAGGACGAGCTCCAAGGAGAAGAGTCCAAAATGTTCAAACAGAGAGAGCGGCTACATGGATAATGAGTCCAACATGTCCATATACACAGAGCTAGCTACATGGTAGACAAGTTCAGTATGTTCATATAAAGAGAGCTACATACATGGCATATCAGTCCAACATATCCATGCACAGAGAGGTAGCTACATGGCAGACAAATCCAAAATGTACAAATACAAAGAGCTAGGTACATGGAAGAGTAGTGCAACATTTCCATATACAGAGTTATAGCTACATGGCAAATGAGTCCAACATGTGAATATTGAGAGGACTAGCTACAAGGCAGATAAGTCCAACACATTCATATAAAGAGAGTTGGCTACATGGCTGACTGAGTCCGATATGTCCAAATAAAGAGAGGTTGCTACATGGCAGAAAAGTCCAATATGTTCATATACAGAGAGTAACCTACATGGCAGATCAGTCCAACATATCCATGCACAGAGAG
>NW_006408877.1:608828-614628 GCF_000296735.1 Chrysochloris asiatica
GAGTTACCAACAATGCAGATGAGTGTAACATGTGTATATATAGAGGACTAGCTACAAGGCAGAAGAGTCCAACATGTTCTTTCAGAGAGAGCTGGCTATATGGCTGATGAGTCAACCATATCCATGCATAGATAGCTAGCTACATGTTAGACAAATCCAATATGTTAATATACAGGGAGCTACCTACATGGCAGATCAGTCTAATATATCCATGCACAGAGAACTAGCTACATGGTAGACAAGTCCAAAATGTCCATATACAGTGAGTTAGCTACATGGCATAGTAGTGCAACATTTCTATATACATAGTTCTGACTAGATGGCTTATGATTCCAACACGTATATATAATGAGAGTTAGCTACATTGCAGATGATTCCAACATGTGTATATATAGAGGATTAGATACAAGGCAGATGAGTCCAACATATTCATTCAGAGAGAGCTGGATACTTGGCTGATGAGTCCAACATATCCATGCATAGAGAGCTAACTACATGGCAGACAAGTCCATTATGTTCATATACAGAGAGCTACCTACATGGCAGATCAATCCAACATACCCATGCACAGAGAGCTAGTTACATGGCAGATGTGTCCAAAATGTCCATATACAGTGAGCTAACTACATGGCAGAGTAGTTCAACATTTCCATATATAGAGATGTAGCTACATGGCAGATTAGTCCAACGTGTCCAAATACTGACAGCTAGCTGCATGGCAGAGTAGTCCAACATGTCCATATACAGAGTACTAGCTACATGGTTGATGAGTCCAGCATGTCCATAAACTGAGTGTTAGCTATATGGCAGATGAGTCCAGTATGTTTATATTTACAGGGCTAGCTACAAGTCAAATGTATTCAACATGTTCATACACAGAGCGCTAGCTACATGGCTGATGAGTCCAACATGTCCATATATTGATAGCTAGCTACATGGCAGACAAGTCCAATATGTTCATATACAGACACCTACCTGCAGGGCAGATCAGTACAACATATCCATGCCCAGACATCTAGCTACAAGGAAGAAGATTCCAAAATGTCCATATACAGAGAGTTAGCAACATGGCAGAGTAGTTCAATATGTCCATATACAGAGTACAAGCTACATGGCAGATGAGCCCAACATGTCCATATACTTTGAGTTAGCTACATGGCAGATGAGTCCAACCTCTGTATTTATAGAGGACGAGCTACAAGGCAGATGGGTGCAACATGTTCATACAGAGAGAGCTGGCAACATGGCTGATGAGTCGAACATATCCATGTATAGAGTGCTTGTTACATGGCAGACAAGTACAATATGTTCATATAAACAGAGCTACCTACATGGCAGATCAATCCAACATATCGATGCACAGAGAGCTAGCTACATGGCAGACGAGTCCAAAATGTCCATAAAAAGAGAGCTAGTTACATCACAGAGTAGTGCTACATTTCCATTTACATAGTTTTAGCTACATGGCAGATGAGTCCAATGTGTCCATATACTGAAAGCTAACTACATGGCAGACAAGTCCAATATGTTCATATGCAGATATCTACCTACATGATAGATCAGTCCATCATATCCATGCACAGAGAGCTAGCTACATGGCTGAGGTGTCCAAAATGTCCATATACAGAGAGCTAGCTACATGACAGAGTAGTCCAATATGTCCATATGCAGAGTAGTAGCTACAACGCAGATGTGTCCAACATGTCCATATACTGGGAGTTAGCTACATGGCAGATGAGTCCAATATGTGTATATAGAGAGCACTAGCTACAAGGCAGTTGAGTCCAACATGTTCATACAGAGAGAGCTGGCAACATGGCTGATGACTCCAACATGTCCATATACTGAGAGCTAATTACAAGATAGACAAGTCCAATATGGTAATATGCAGAGAGCTACCTACATGGAAGATCAACCCAACATATCCATGCACAGAGAGCTAGCTACATGGCTGTTGAGTACAAAATGTCCATATACAGTGAGGTAGTTACATGGCAGAGTAGTCCAATATGTCCATGTACAGAGTACTAGCTACATTACAGTTGTGTCCAACATGTCCATATACTGAGAGTCAGCTACATGGCAGATGAGCCCTACATGTGTATATATAGAGCACTAGCTACAAGGCAGATGAGTCCAACATGTTCATACAGAGAGAGCTGGCTACATGGCTGATGAGTCCAACATATCCAAGCATACATAGAGAGCTAGCTACATGGCAGAGTAGTCCAATATGTCAATATACAGAGTGCTAGCTACATTGCAGATGTGTCCAACTTGTCCATATACTGAGAGTTAGCTTATGGCAGATGTATCCAACATGTGTATATTTA
Organism: Chrysochloris asiatica; assembly: GCF_000296735.1. NCBI lineage: Eukaryota > Metazoa > Chordata > Mammalia > Afrosoricida > Chrysochloridae > Chrysochloris > Chrysochloris asiatica. The sequence continues at coordinate 611,162 of NW_006408877.1, forward strand.
CAGAGCTAGCTAAAAGGAAGATATGTCCAACATGTTCATACACTGAGTTTTGGCTATAGGGCTGATGAGTGCAACATGTCCATATAATGAAAGCTAACTACATAGCAGACAAATCCAATAGGTTAATATACAGAGAGCTTCCTATATGGCAGATCAGTACAACATAGCCATGCACAGAGAGGTAGCTCCATGTCAGATGACTCCAAAATGTCCACATACAGAGAGCTAGCTACATGTCAGAATAATCCAGTACATCCATATACAGAGTACTAGCCACCTGGCAGAGTTGTGCAAAATTTTCACGTATAGATTTCTGACTACATGGCTGATGAGTCTAACCTGTCCATATACTGAGAGTTAGCTACATTGCAGATGAGTCCAACATGTGTATATATATAGGACTAGATACAAGGCAGTTGACTCCAACATGTTGATTCAGAGAGAGCTGGCTACATGGCTGATGAGTCCAACATATGCATGCACAGAAAGCTAGCTACATGGCAGACGAATCCAAAATGTCCATATACAGAGAGCTAGCTACATGGCAGAGTAGTTCAACTTTTCCCTATACAGAGTACTAGCTACATGGTCAATAAGTCCAACATGTCCATATACTGAGAGTTAGCTACATGGCAGAAGAGTCCAACATGTGTATATTTACCAGGTTAGCTAAAAGGCAGATGTGTCCAACATGTTCATTCAGAGAGAGCTGCCTACATGGCTGATGAGTACAACATATCCATGCAAAGAGAGCTAGCTACATGGCAGAGAAGTGCAACATTTCCATGTACAGAGTTTTAGCTACATGGCAGATGAGTCCAATGTGTTCATATACTGCCACTAGCTACATGACAGATCAGTCCAACATATCCACGAACAGAGAGAAACTACATGGCAAACAAGTCCAAAATGTCCATATACAGAGCTAGGTACATGGCAGAGTAGTGCAATATGTCCATATACTGAGAGGGAGCTACATGGCAGATGAGTCCAACATGTGTACATTTAGAGGGCTAGCTACAAGGCACATGAGTCCAACATGTTCACACAGAGAGAGCTGGCAACATGACTGAAGAGTCCAACATATCTATGCATAGAGTGCTTGCTACATGGCAGACAAGTCCAATATGTTCATATAAAGAGAGCTACCTACATTGCAGATCAATCCCACATATACATGCACAGAGAGCAAGCTACATAACAGACGAGTCTAAAATGTCTATATAGAGAGAGCTAGCTACATCGCAGAGTAGTTCAACACTTCCATATAAAGTGTTCTAGCTTCATGGCAGATGAGTCCAAAGTGTCCCTATACAGAAAGCTAGCTACATGACAGAGTATTCAAATATGTCCATATACATAGTACTAGATACATGGCATAAAGTCCAACATGTCCACGAACTGAGAGTTAGCTACAAGGCAGATGAGTCAAACATGTGTATAAATAGTGGACAAGCTATAAGGCAGATGTGTCCAACATGTTCATAGTCAGAGAGCTGGCTACATGGCTGATGAGTCCAACATGTCCATATACTGAGAGCTTCCAACATGGCAGACAAGTAAAATATGTTCATATATAGATAGCTAACTACATGGCAAATCAGTCAAACATATCCATGCACATAGAGCCAGCTACATGGCAGACGGTCCAAAATGTCCACGTATAGAGAGCTAGCTACATGGCAGAGAAGTTTAACATGTCCATATACAGAGTACTAGCTACATGGCAGGTGAGCCCAACATGTCCATATACTGAGAGCTAGCTCCATGACAGAGTTGTCCTATATGTCCATATACAGTGTACTAGCTACATGGCAGATGACTTGAATATGTCCATATACTGAGAGTTAGCTACATGTTAGATGAGTCCTACATGTGTATATACAGAGGGTTAGCTACAAGGCAGATGAATCCAATATGTTCATACAGAGAGACCTGGATACATGGCTGATGGGTCCAGCATATCCATGCATAGAGAGCTAGCTACATGGCAGACAAGTACAGTATGTTCATATACAAAGAGCTACCTACATGGCAGATCTGCCCTACATTCCCATACAAAATGAGCTAGCTACATGGCGGAGGAGTCCAAAATGTCCATATAGAGAGAGCTAGCTACATGGCAGATAAATCCAACATGTCCTTATACAGACAGCTAGGTACATGGCAGATTAGTCCAACATGTCCTTATACAAAGTACAAGCTACATGGCAGATGAGTCCACCATGTCCATATACTGAGAGATAGCTACATGGCAGAAGAGTCCAACATGTGTATATTCTGAGGGCTAGCTACAAAGTAGATGTGTCCAACATGTTCATACACAGAGAGCTGGCTACATGGCTGATGGGTCCAACATGTCCATATACCGAGAGCTAGCTACATGGCAGACATTTCCAATATGTTAATATACAGAGAGCTACCTACATGGCAGATCATTCGAACATATCCATACACAGAGAGCTAGCTCAATGGCAGATAACTCCAAAATGTCCATATACAGAGAGTTAGCTAAACGGCAGAGTAGTCCAATGTCCATATACAGAGTACTAGCTATAGGGTAGATTAATCCAACATGTCCAAATACTGAGAGTTAGCTTCATGGCGAATGAGTGCAACATGTGTATCTATTGAGGACTAGCTACAAGGTATATGAGTCCAATATGTTTATATAGAGACAGTTGGCTACATGACTGATGAGTTCAACATATCCATGCATAGAGAGCTAGCTACATGGCAGAATTATCCAATATGTTTATGTAAAGTGAGCTATCTACATGGCAGATCATTCCAACATATACATGCACAGAGAGCTAGCTACATGGCAGATTATTCCAACCTGTCCATATACTAAGAGTCAGCTACAAGGCAAATGAGTCCAACATTTTATACACAGTCAGCTGGCTACATGACTGATGAGTCCAACCTTTCCATATATTGAGAGCTAGCTACATGGAAGATAAGTCCAATATGTTCATACACAGAGAGTTACCTACATGGCAGATCAGTCAAACTTATCCATGCACAGACAGCTAGCTCAATGGCAGACAACTCCAAAATGTTCATATACAGAGAGATAGCTACATGGCAGAGTAGTCCAATATGTCCATATACAGAATACTAGCTACATGGCAGATGAGAACAACATGTCCAAATACTGAGAGTTAGCTACATTCCAGATGAGTCCAACATGTGTATATATAGAGGACTAGATAAAAGGCAGATGAGTCCAACATGTTCATTCCGAGAGTGCTGGCAACATGTCTTATGAGTCCAACATATGCATGCACAGAAAGCTAGCTACATGGCAGACACGTCCATAATGTCCAAATACAGAGAGCTAGCTACATGGCAGGGTAGTGTAACATTTCCATATGCAGACTACTAGTTACTTGGTAGATGAGTCCAACATGTCCATATACTGAGAGTTAGCTACATGGCCGATGACTCCAACATGTGAATATTTA
>NW_006408877.1:614728-618621 GCF_000296735.1 Chrysochloris asiatica
AGGGCTAGCTACAAGGCAGATGTGTCCAACATGTTCATGCACAGAGTGCTTACTACATGGCTGATGAGTCCAACATGTCCATATACTGATAGCTAGCTACATGCCAGAGAAGTCAAATATGTTATTATACACAGAGCTTCCTATATGGCAGATCAGTAAAACATATCCATGCACAGAGAGCTAGCTCCATATCAGACTCCAAAATGTCCAAATACAGGGAGCTACCTTCATGGCAGAGGAGTCAAATACGTCCATCTATGGAGTACTAGCTACATGGCAGATTAGTCCAACATATTCATATACTGAGAGTTAGCTATATGGCACATGAGTCCATCATGTGTATATTTACAGGGCTAGCTTAAAGGAAGTATTGTCCAACATGTTCATACACAGATTGCAGGCTGCATGGCTGATGATTCCAACATGTCCATACACTGATAGCTAGCTCCATGGCAAACAAGTTCAATATGATATTATACAGAGAGCTACCTACCTGGCAGATCAGTCCAAAATATCCATGCACAGAGAGAACTAGCTACATGAGAGACGAATCCAAAATGTCCATAAACAGAGAGCTAGCTACATGGCAGAATAGTCCAATATGTCCATATACAGAGTTCTAGCTACATGGCAGATTAGTCCAACATTTCCATATACTGAGAGTTGGCTACATGGCGGATAAGTGCAACATGTGTATATATAGAGGACTAGCTACAAGGTAGATGAGTCCAACATGTTCATACAGAGATAGTTGGCTACAAGGCAGATGAGTCCAACATGTTCATACAGAGAGAGCTGGCTACATGGCTGAAGAGTCCAAAATATCCATGCATAGAGAGCTTGCTACATGGCAGACAAGTCCAATATGTTCATGTAAAGAGAGCTAACTACATGGCAGATCATTCCAACATATACATGCACAGAGAGCTAGCTACATGTCACAGTAGTCCTCCATGTCCATATACAGAGTACTAGCTACATGGTAAATGAATACAACATGCCCATATACTAAGAGTTATTTACATAGCAGATGAGTCCAACATGTGTATATTTACAGGGTTAGCTACAAGGCAGATGTGTCCAACATGTCCAAATACTGAGGGTTAGCTACATGGTAGATGAGTCCTACATGTGTATATATAGAGGGCTAGACAACATGTTTGGTGAGTCCAACATGTCCATGCATAGAGTGCTAGTTACATGGCAGACAATACCAATATGCTCATGTAAAGAGAGCTACCTACATGGCAGATCGATTCAACATATACATGCACAGAGAGCTTGCTACATGGCAGAAGATTCCAAAATATCCATATACAGAGAGTTAGTTACATCACAGAGTAGTGCAACATCCCAACATACATACTATTAGCTACATGGTAGATGAGTCCAATGTACCCATATACTGAAAGCTAGCTACATGGCATGCAAGTCTAATATGTTATTATGCAGATAGCTACCTACATGGCAGATCAGTCCAACACATCCATGCACAGAGAGCTAGCTATAAGGCTGATGAATCCAATATGTTCATATATAGAGAGTAACCTACATGGCAGATCAATCCAACATATCCATGCACAGAGAGCTAGCTACATGGCAGACGAGTCCAAAATGTCCATATACGGAGAGCTAGCTATGTGGCAGAGTATTGCAACATTTCCATATCCAGAGTTCTAGCTACATGTCAGATAAGTACAACGTGTCCATATACTGAGAGCTAGCTACCTGGCAGAGTAGTCCAACATGTCCATATACATTGCACTAGCTACTTGACAGACGAGTCCAAGATGCCCATATACTGAGACTTAGCTACATAGCAAATGAGTGAAAAATGTTCATACACAGAGAGCTAGCTACATCACAGAGTAGTGCAACACATATGTCTAGCTACATGGCAGATGAGTACCGTGTCCATATACTGAGAGGTAGCTACAAGGAAGAGTAGTCCAATATGTCCAAATACAAAGGACTAGTAACATGTCAGATGAGTCCAAGATGTCCATATATTGAGAGTTAGCTACATGGCAGATGAGTCCAAAATGTTTATATATAGAGGACTAGCTACAAGGCAGATGAGCCCAACATGTTCATACACAGAGAGCTGGATACATGGCTGATGAGTCTTACCTATCCATGCAAAGAGAGCTAGCTCCATGGCAGAGAAGTCCAATATGTTCATATACAGAGAGCTACCTACATGACAGACCTGTCCAACATATCCATGCAAAGTGAGCTAGGTACATGGCAACGAGTCCAAAATGTCCATATACAGAGTACTAGCTACATGGCAGATGAGTCCATCATGTCCATATACGGACAGTTAGCTACATGGTAGATGATTTCAACATGTGTATATATAGAGTTCTAGCTACAAGGCAGATGAATCCAACATGTTCTTACAGAAAGAGCTGCCTATATGGATAATGAGTCCAATATATCCATATAAAGAGAGCTAGCTACATGGCAGTGAAGTCCAATATGTCCATATACAGAAAGCTACATACATGGCAGATCTATCCAACCTAATCATGCACAGTGAGCTAGCTACATGGCAGACGAGTCCAAAATGTCCATATACAGAGAGCTAGCTACATAGTAGAGTAGTGCAATATTTCCATAGAAAGTGTTCTAGCTACATGACAGATGAATCCAACGTGTCCATATACTGACAGCTAGCTACATGGCAGAAGAGTCCAACATGTGTATATTTAGAGGGCTGGCTACAAGGCAGATGTGTCCACCATGTTCATACACAGAGAGTTGGCTACATGGCTGATGAATCCAAAATGTCCATGAACTGAGAACTAGCTATATGGTAGACAATTCCAATATGTTAATATACAGAGAGCTACCTACATGGAAGATCAGTCCAACATATCCATGCACTGAGAGATTGCTCCATGGAAAAGGAGTCCAAAATGTCCATATATAGAGAGATAGCTTCATGGAAGTGTAGTCCAATACGTCCATATACAGAGTACTACCTACAAGGCAGATGAGTCCAACATGCCCATATACTGATAGTTAGCTACATAGAAGATGAGTCCAACATATGAATACATAGAGGAGTAGCCACAAGGCAGATGAGTCCAACATGTTCATACAGAGAGAGCTGGCTACATGGCTGATGAGTCTAACATATCCATGCATAGAGTGCTAAGTACAAAGCAGACAAGTCCAATATGTTAAGAGAGCTACCTACATGGCAGATCAATCCAACACATACATGCACAGAGAACTAGCTATATGGCAAACAAGTCCAAAATCTCCCTATAAAGAGAGCTAGTTACATCACACTGTAGTGCAACACTTCCATAAATAGAGTTGTAGATTCATGGCAGATGAGTCCAACGTGTCCATATACTGAGAGCTAGCAACATGGCACAGTAGTCCAACATGTCCATATTTAGATTACTAGCTGCATAGCAGATGAGTCCAACATGTCCATATACTAAGAGTTAGCTATATGACAGATGAGTCTAACATGTGTATATATAGGGGACAAGCTACAAGGAAAATGTGTCCAAAATGTTCATACAAAGAGGGCTGGACACATGCAGACGAGTACAAAATGTCGATATACAGAGAGCTAGCTACATGGCAGAATAGTCCAACATGTCCATATACAGAATTCTAGCTACATTCCAGAAGATTCCAACATATCCATATACTAAGAGTTAGCTACATGGCAGGTCAGTCCAAAATGTGTATATATAGAAGAATAACTACAAGGTAGATGAGTCCAACATGTTCAAACACAGAGAACTGGGTAAATGGATGATGAGTGCAACATGTCCATGTACAGAGAGCTAGCTACATGGCAGAGTAGTGCAACATTTCCATATAAAGAGTTCTAGTTACATGGCAGATGAGTCCAACGTGTCCATATA
>NW_006408877.1:618721-624615 GCF_000296735.1 Chrysochloris asiatica
TTACATGGCAGATGAGTCCAACGTGTCCATATACTGAGAGCTAGCAGAATGGCAGATGAGTCCAACATGTCCATATACTGAGAGTTATCTACATGGCAGATGAGTCCAACATGTGTATATTTAGAGGGCTAACTACAAGGCAGATAGCTCCAAGATGTTCTTACAGAGAGAGCTAGATACATGGCTGATGAGTCCAACATGTCCATATACTGATAGCTAGCTACATGGCAGACAAGTTAAATAGGTTCATAAACAGAGAAAAAACTATATGGCAGATCACGCCAACATATCCATGCACATAGAACTAACTTCATGGCAGACGAGTCCAAAATATTTGCCAAGACCTAGCTACTTGGCAAAATAGTGCAACATTTCCAAATACAGTGTTCTAGCTACATGGCAGAGGAGTCCAACGTGTCCATATACTGAGAGCTAGCTACATGGCAGAGTATTCCAACATTTCCATATACAGAGTACTAACTTCATGGCAGAGGAGTCCAGCATGTCCAAATACTGAGAGTTAGCTACATGGCAGGTGAATCCAACATGTGTATGTTTAGAGGACTCTCTGCAAGGCAGATGAGTCCAACATGTTCATATACACAGAGCTACTTCTTGGCAGATAAGTCCAACATATCCATGCACAGAGAGTTAGCTACGTGGCAGATGATTCCATATACATTTCCATATACAGAGTTCTAGCTACATTGCAGATGAGTCCAATGTGTCCATATACTGAGAGCTAGCTAAATGGCAGAATAGTCCAACATGTCCATATACAGAGTACTCGCTACATGTCAGATGTGTCCACATGTGTATATTTAGAGGGCTAACTATAAGGCAGATAACTCCAAGATATTCATGCAGAGAGAGCTGGATACATGGCTGATGAGACCAACATGTCCATATAATGAGAGTTAGATACATGCCAGATGAGTTCAACATGTGTATATATAGATGACTAGCTAAAAGGCAGATGAGTCCAACATGTTCATACAGAGAGAGCTGGAAACATAGCTGATGAGTCCAACATGTCCATGTATTGAGAACTAGCTACATGGAACACAAGTTCAATATGTTCATATACAGGGAGCTACCTACATGGCAGATCAGTCCAAAATATCCATGCACAGAGAGATAGCTACATGGCAGACAAGTCCAAAATGTCAATATTCAGAGAGCTAGCTACCTGGCAGAGTATTGCAACATTTCCATATACAGAGTTCTAGCTACATGGCAGATGAAGCCAACATGTCCATATACCGAGAGCTAGCTACATGGCAGAGTAGTCCAAAATGTCCATATAAAGAGTACTACCTACAAGGCAGATGAGTCCAACATGTCCATATACTGAGGTTTAACTACATGCCAGATGAGTCCAACATATGTATATTTAAAGGGCTAGCTACAAGGCACATGAGTCCAACATGTTCATACACAGAAAGCTGGCTACAAGTCTGATGAGCCCAACATGTCCATATACTGAGAGTTAACTAAATGGTAGATCAGTCCAAAATGCGTATAGTTAGAGCACTAGCTACAAGGCAGTTGAGTCCAACGTGTTCATACAGAGAGAGTTAGCTATATGGCTGATGAGTCCAACATGGGTATGTTCAGAGGACTCTCTACAAAACAGATGGGTCAAACAGGTTTATACAGAGGGAACTGGCTACATGGCTGATACATCCAACACTTCTAAATACAGAGAACTAGCTACATGACAGACAAGTACAATATGGTCATATACAGAGAGATAATTACATGGCAGATCAGTCCAATATATCCATGTAAGGAGAGCTAGCTACATGGCAGACGAATCCAAATTGTCCATATACAGAGAAGTAGCTACATGGCAGAGTAGTGCAACTTTTCCATATACAGAGTTCTATCTACATGGCAGATGAGTCCAATGTGTCCATATACTGAGAGCTAGCTACATGGCATATGAGTCCAACAAGTGGATATATAGAGGACTAGTTACAAGGCAGATGAGTCCAACATGTTCATACATAGAGAACTGGCTACATAGCTGATGAGTTCAGCATGTCCATATGCTGAGAGCTAGCTCCATGGCAGAAAAGTCCAATATGTTCAGTCCAACACATCCATGTACAGAGAGCTAGCTACATGGCAGACGAGTCCAAAATGTCCATATTCCGAGAGCTAGCTACATGGCAGAATACAGCAACATTTCCATATACAGAGTTCTAGCTACATGGCAGAGGAGTCCAAAGTGTCCATATACTGACAGCTAGCTACATTTCAGAGTAGTACAACATGTCCATATACAGAGTACTAGCTTCATGGCAGAAGAGTAGAACATGACCATATACAGAGACCTACCTACATGACAGATCACTACAACATATCCTTGCTCAGAGAGCTAACTACATGGCAGACAAACCGAAAATGTCTATATACAGAGAGCTAGCTACATGGCCGAGTAGTGCAACATTTCCATATGCAGAGTTCTAGCTACATGGCATATGAGTCCAACGTGTCCTTATACTGAGAACTAGCTTCCTGGCAGTGTGGTCCAACATGTCCATATACAGAGTACAAGATTCATGGCAGAAGAGTGAAACATGTCCATATACTGAGAGTTAACTACAGGGCAGATGAGTCCAACATGTTTATGTTTAGATGACTCGCTACAAGGCAGATGGGTCCAACATGTTCATACAGAGGGAACTGTCTACATGGCTGATGCGTCCAACATGTCCAAATATGGAGAGCTAACTACATGGCAGACAAGTCCAATATGTTCATATACACAGAGATAGCTACATGGCAGATAAGTCCAACATATCCATGCACAGAGAGCTAGCTACATGGCAGACAAGTCCAAAATGTCTATATACAGAGAGCTAGCTAAATGGCAGAGTAGTGTAACATATCCATACACAAAGTTCTAGCAACATGACAGATGAGTCCAACATGTCCATATACTGAGTATTAGCTACATGGCAGATGAGTTCAACATGTGTATATAAAGAGGACTAGCTACAAGGCATAGGAATCCAACATGCTCATACAGAGAGAGCTGGCTACATGACTGATGAGTCCAACATGCCCATATACAGAGAGCTACCTACATGGCAGATGAGTCCAAAATATCCATATTCAGAGAGCTAGCTACATGGCAGAATACTGCAACATTTCCATATACAGAGTTCTAGCTACAAGGTAGAGAAGTCTAACTTGTCCATATACTGAGAGCTAGCTACATATCAGAGTAGAACAACATGTCCATATACAGAGTTCTAGCAACATGGCAGATGAGTCCGTCATGTCCACATACTGAGAGTTAGCTACATGGCATATGAGTCCAACATGTGTATATTTAGAGAGCTAGATACAAGATAAATGAGTCCAACATGTTCATACACAGAGAGCTGGGTACATGTCTGATGAGTCCAACATGTCCATATACTGAGAGTTAACTAAATGGCAAATCAGTCCAAAATGTGTGTATTTAGAGGTCTAGATACAAGTCAGATGAGTGCAACATGTTCATACAGAGAAAGCTGGCTACATGGCTGATGAGTCCAGCATGTGCATATATAGAGAGCTACCTACATGGTACAAAAGTCCAATATGGTCATATACAGAGAGCTACCTACATGGCAGATTAGTCCAAAATATTCATGCACAGAAAACTAGCTATAAGCCTGATGAGTCCAGAATGCCCATATACAGAGTAGTATCTACATTGCAGAGTATTGCACCCCTTCCATATACAGAGTTCTAGCTACATGGCAGATGAGTCCAACATGTCCATATACTGAGAACTAGCTACATGGCAGAGTAGTGCAACATGTCCATATAGAGAGTACTAGCTACATGGCAGATGATTACACATGTCCATATACTTAGAGCTAGCTACATGGCAGAGTAGTCCAACATGTCCTTATACAGAGTATTAACTACATAGCAGATTAGTCCAACATATCCATACACAAAGACCTAGCTACATAGCAGAAGAGTCCTAAATGTCCATATACAGAAAACCAGCTGCATTGCAGAGTTTGCAACATTTCCATATAATGAGTTCTAACTTGATGGCAGATGAGTCCAACGTGTTCATATATTGAGAGCTTGCTATATGGCAGAGTAGTCCACATTGTACACATACAGAGTACAAGCTACATGGCAGATGTGTCCCACATGTCCATATACTGAGAATTAGCTGCGTGGCAGATGAGTCCAACATGTGTATATAAAGAGGACAAGCTACAAGCCAGATGAGTCCAACATGTTTATACAGAGAAAGCTGGTTTCATGACTGATGAGTCCAACATGTTTATATACTGAGAGCTAGCTACATGGCAGACTATTCCAATACGTTAATATAATACAGAGAACTACCTACATGGCAGATCAGTACAACATATTCATGTACAGAGAGCTAACTCCATGGCAGACGAGTCCAAAATGTCTATATACAGAGAGGTTGCTACATGGCAGAGTAGTGCAACATTTCCATATACAGAATTCTAGCTATATGGTAGAGGAGTCCAACGTGTCCATATACTGAAACCTAGGTACATTTCAGGGAAGTAAAGATGTCTATATACAGAGTACTAGCTACATGGCTGATGAGTCTAACATGTCCATATTCAGAGAGCTACCTACATGGCATATCTCTCAAACATATCCATGCACAGAGAGCTAACTACATGGCATACGAGTCCAAAATGTCTATATACAAAGAGCTAGCTAAATGGGAGAGTAGTGCAACATATCCACATACAGTGTTCTAGCTACATGGCAGATGAGTCCAACGTGTCCATGTACTGAGAGCTAGCTACATGGCAGAGTATTCCAACATGTCCATATGCAGAGTACTAGCTACATGGTAGATGAATACAACATGTCCAAATACTGAGAGCTTGCTACATGGCAGACAAGTCCAATATGATCATATACAGAGAGCTAGCTACATGGCAGATCAGTGCAATATATCCACGCACAGTGAGGTAGCTACATGGCAGACAAGTCCAAATTGTCCATATACAGAGAGCTAGCTACATGGCAGAGAAGTGCAACATTTCCATATACAGAGTTCTGTCTACATGGCAGATGAGTCCAACGTGTCCATATACTGAGAGTTAGGTACATGGCAGATAAGCCCAACATGTTTATATAGAGAGGATTAGCTAAAAGGCAGATGAGTCCAACATGTTCATTCACAGAGAACTGGCTACATAGCTGATGAGTTCAACATGTCCATATAATGAGAGCTAGCTACATGGCAGACCAGTCCAATACATTCACATACAGAGACCTACCTACATGGCAGATCAGTCCAATATCCATGTAAGGTGAGTTAGCTACATGGCAGACGAGTCCAAATTGTCCATATACAGAGAGCTTGCTACATGGCAGAGTAGTGAAACATTTCCATATACAGAGCTCTATCTGCATGGCAGATGAGTTCAACATGTCCATATACTGAGAGCTAGCTACATGGAAGATGAGTCCAACATGTCCATATACTGAGAGCTAGCTACATGGCAGACCAGTCCAATACATTCACATACAAGACCTACCTACATGGCAGATCAGTCCAATATCCATGTAAGGTGAGTTAGCTACATGGCAGACGAGTCCAAATTGTCCATATACAGAGAGCTGGCTACATCTCAGAGTAGTGAAACATTTCCATATACAGAGCTCTATCTGCATGGCAGATGAGTTCAACATGTCCATATACTGAGAGATAGCTACATGGAAGATGAGTCCAACATGTCCATATACTGAGAGTTAGCTACATGGTAGATGAGTCCAACATATCCATGTACAGACAGTTAGCTACAGGAAGATGAGTCCAACGTGTCCATATACCGAGTTCTAGCTAGATGGCTGATGAGTCCAACATTTCCATATACAGA
>NW_006408877.1:624715-635747 GCF_000296735.1 Chrysochloris asiatica
TGTCCATATACTGAGAGTTAGCTACATGGCATATGAATCCAACATGTCCATATACTGAAAATTAGCTACATGGCAGATGAATGCAACATATGTATATATAGAGGACTAGCTAAAAGGCAGATGAGTCCAACATGTTCATACAGATAGAGCTGGCTACATGGCTGAAGAGCCCAACATGCCTATATACTGAGAGCTAGCTACATGGCAGACAGGTCCAATATGTTCATGTACAGAGAGCTAACTACATGACAGATCAATCCAACATATCCTTGCACAGAAACCTAGCTACATGAAAAACGAGTCCAAATGTCCATATACAGAGATCTAGCTACATGGCAGAGTAGGGCAACATTTCTATATACCGAGTTTTTGCTACATGGCAGATGAGTCCAACATGAGGGCTAGCTACAAGGCAAATGAATCCAACATGTTCATAAGCAGATAGATACCTACATGGCAGATCAGTCCAACATATTCATGTACAGAAAGCCAGCTACTTGTCAGACGATTCAAAATGGCCATAAACAGAGAGTTAGCTACAATGCAGAATAGTGCTCATTTCCATATACAGAGTTCTAGCTATATGGCAGATATGTCTAACATGTCCATATACTGAGAGATAGCTGCATGGCAGAGTAGTCCAACATGTCCATACACAAAGTGGTAGCTACATGGCAGATGAGTCCAATATGTCCACATAATGAGAATTAGCTACATGGTAGATGGGTCCAACATATCCATATACAGAGAGCTAGCTACAGGAAGATGAGTCCAAATTGTCCATATACTGAGAGCTAGCTACATGACAGAGTAGTCCAGCATGTCCATATACTGAGAATTACCTACATGGCAGATGAGTCCAACATGTGTATATATAGAGGACTAGCTACAAGACAGATGAGTCCAACAAGTCCATATACTGAGAGCTGGCTACATGGCTGATGAGTCCAACATGTCCATATACTGAGAACTAGCCACAAGGCAGACAAGTCCAATATGTTCATATACAGACAACCACCTACATGGCAGATCAGTGCAATATATCCATACACAGAGAGCTAGCTACTTGGCAGACAAGTCCAAAATGTCCATATACAGAGAGCTAGATACATGGCAGAGTAGTGCAACATTTTCATATACAGTGTTCCAACTACATGGAAGATGAGTCCAACGTGTCCTTATACTGAGAGCTAGCTAAATGTCAGAGTAGTCCAACATGTCCATATACAGACTACAATCTTCATGGCAGTTGAGTCCCACATGTCCATATATTGAGAGTTACCTACATGGCAGATTAGTCCAACATATGTATATTTAGTGGGCTAGCTACAAGACAGATGAGTCCAACATGTTAATACACAGAAAGCTGGCTTCATGGATGATGAGTCCAATATGTCCATATGTAGAGAGCTAGCTACATGGCAGAGTATTCCAACATATCCATATACAGTGTACAAGCTCCATGGCAGACGAGTTCAACATGTCCATATATTGAAAATTAGCTACATGGCAAATGAGTCCAACATGTGTATATATAGAGGACTAGCTAAAAGGCAGATGAGTCCAACATGTGCATACAGATAGAGCTGCCTACATGGCTGAAGAGTCCAACATGTCCAAATACTTAGAGCTAGCTAGAAGGCAGACAAGTCCAATATGTTCATGTACAGAGAACTACCTGCATGATACATAAGTCCAACATGTCCATGCTCAGAGACCTAGCTACATGACAGACTAGTCCAAAATGACCATATACAGAAATCTCGTTACAGGGTAGAGTAGTGCAACATTTCCATATACAGAGTTCTAGCAACATGACAGATGAGTACAACATGTCCATATACTAAGAGTTAGCTACATGGCAGATGAGTCCTTCATGTGTATATATAGAAGAGTAGCTACAAGGCAGATGAGTCCAACATGTTCACACAGAGAGAGATGGCTACATGGCTGATGACTACAACATGTTCATATTTTGAGAACTACCTACATGACACAAAAGTCCAATATGTTCATATACAGAGACCTACCTACTTGGCAGATCTGTCCAACATATCCATGTACAGAGAGCTAGCTACATGCAGACAAGTACAAAATGTCTATAAACAGAAAGCTAGCTACATGGCAGAGTAGTACAACATTTCCATATACATAGTTCTAGCAACATGGCAGATGAGTCCAACGTTGCCATGTAGTGAGAGCTAGCTACATGGCAGAGTATTCTGACATGTCCATATACAGAATATAAGCTACTTGGCAGATGACTCCAACATGTGCATATACTGAGAGTTATCTACATTGAAGATGAGTCCAACATGCGTAGATATAGAGGACTAGATACAAGGCAAATGAGTCCAATATGTTCATACAGATTGAGCTGGCTACATGGGAGAAGAGAAAAACATGTCCATATAATGAGAGCTAGCTACATGGCAGACAAGTCCAATATGTTCAGAAACTGAGACCTACCTACATGGCAGATGAGTCTAACATATCAATTCATGGAGACCTAGCTACATGGCAAACAAGTCCAAAATGTCCATTTACAGAGAGCTAGCTATATGGTGGAGTAGGGAAACATTTCCATATACAGAGTTCTAGCTACATGGCTGATGAGTCCAACATGTTCATATACAGAGAGCTGGCTACATGACTAATGAGTCCAACGTGATCATATACTGAGAGCAAGCTACATGGTAGACAAGTCCAATATGTTCATATACACAGAGCTACCTTCATGGCCGATCAGTCCAACATATCCATGTTCAGACAGTTAGCTACATGGCAGACGAGTCCAAAATGTCTATATACAGAGAGCTAGATACATGGCAGAATAGTCCAACATGTCCATATACCGAGTACTAGCTACATGCAGATGAATCCAACATATCCATATACTGAGACTTAGCTACATGGCAGATCAGTCCAAGATGTGTATATATAGAGGAATAGCTTAAAGGCAGGTGAGTCCAATATGTTCATACATAGAGAACTGCCTACATGGCTGATGAGTCCAACGTGTCCATATACTGAGAGCTAGCTACATGGCAGACAACTCCAATATGTTCATATACAGAGAGCTACCTACATGGCAGATCAGTTCAATATATCCTTGTAAGGGGAGCTAGCTACATGGAAGATCAGTCCAACATATCCAAGTACAGAGAGCTAGCTACATGGCAGAAGAGTCCAAAAAATATATATAGAGAGAACTAACTATATGGCAAGTAGTGCAACATTTCCGTATACAGAGTTCTAGCTATGTGGCATAGGAGTCCAAGGTGTCCATATACTGAGAGCTAGCTGCATTTCAGAGTAGTACAACATGTCCATGTACAGAGTAGTAGCTACATGGCAGATGAGTCCAACATGTCCATATACAGAGAGCTACCTACATGGCAGATCACTCCAACATGTCCGTGCTCACAGAGGTAACTTCATGGCAGATGAGTGCAAAATGTCTATATACAGAGAGCTAGCTACATAGCAGAATAGTGCAACATTTCCATATACAGAGTTCTAGCTACATGGCAGATGAGGCCAACGTGTCCATATACTGAGAGCGAGCTACCTGGCAGAATGGTCCAACATGTCCATATACAGAGTACAAGATTCATGGCATATGAGTCCAATATATCCATATACTGGGAGTTAGCTAGATGGCAGCTGAGTCTAATATGTTTGTGCTTAGAGGACTCGCTACAAGCAGATGCATCCAACATGTTCATACAGAGGGAACTGGCTACATGGCTGATGCGTTCAACTTGTCCAAATACAGTGAGCTAGCTATATGGTAGACAAGTCCAATATGTTCATATACAGAAAGCTACATACATGACAGATAAGGCCAACATATCCATGTACAGAGAGCTAGCTATATAGCAGACGAGTCCAAAATGTCTATATACAGAGAGCTACAGACATGGCAGAGTAGTGCAACATTTCCATATACAGAGTTCTAGCAACATGGCAGAGGAGTCCAACGTGTACATATACTGAGAGCTAGCTACATGGCAAATGAGTCCAACATGTCCATATACAGAGTACTAGCTAGATGGTAGATGAGTTCAACATGTCCATATACTGAGGGTTAGATACATGCCAGATGAGTCCAAAATGTGTATATTTAAAGGGCTAGCTACAGGGCAGATGAGTCCAACATGTCCATATAAGAGAGTTAGCTCCATGGCAGACAAGTCCAATATGTTCTTATACAGAGAGCCACCTTCATGGCAGATCAGTCCAACATATCCATGTACAGAGACTTAGCTACATGCCAGATGAGTCCCAAATGTCTATATACAGAGAGCTAGCTACATGGCAGAATAGTCCAACATGTCCATATACAGAATTCTAGCTAGATGGCAGATGATTCCAACATATCCATATACTGAGAGTTAGCTACGTGGCAGATCAGTCCAAGATATGTATATATAGAGAAATAGCTACAAAGCAGATGAGTCTAACATGTTCATACACAGAGAACTGACTAAATGTCTGATGAGTCCAACAAGCGCATATACTGACAGCTAGCTACATGGCAGACAAGTCCAGTATGTTCATAAACAGAGAGCTACCTACATGGCAGATAAGTTCAATATATCCATGTAAGGAGAGCTAGCTACATGGCAGACAAGACCAAACTGTACATATACAGTGAGCTAGCTACATGGCAGAGTAGTGCAACATTTCATATAAAGAGTTCTAGCTACATGGCAGATGAGTCCAACGTGTCCATATACTGAGAGCTACCAAAATGGCAGATGAGTCCAACATGTCCATATACTGAGAGTTAGCTACATGACAGATGAGTCCAACATGTGTATATTTTGAGGGCTAACTACAAGGCAGATAATTCCAAGATGTTCTTACGAGAGAGCTAGATATATGGCTGATAAGTCAAACATGTCCATATATTGAGAGCTTACTACATGGCAGAAAAGTTCAATAGGTTCATAAGCAGAGAACATCCTACATGGCAGATCACACCAACAAATCCATACACAGAGAGCTAACATCAAGGCAGACGAGTCCAAAATGTTTACATACAGAGAGCTAGCTACTTGGCAAAGTAGTGCAACATTTCCATATACAGACTTCTAGCTATATGGCAGAGGAGTCCAAAGTGTCCATATACTGAGAGTTAGCTACATGGCAGGTGAGTCCAACATATGTATGTTTAGATGACTCGCTACAAGACAGATGAGTCCAACATGTTCATATACAGAGAGCTACCTTCATGGCAGATAAGTCCAATATATTCATGTAGAGAGAGTTAGCTACATGGCAGATGAGTCCAAAATGTCTATATACAGAGAGCTAGCTACATGGCAAAGTACTGCAACATTTCCAAATACACAGTTCTAGCCACATGGCAGAGAAATCCAACATGTCCATATACTGAGACTTAGCTACACATCAGAGTAGTACAACATGTCCATATACAGAGTACTAGCTACATGGCAGATGAGTCCATCATATCCATATACTGAGAGTTAGATACATGGCATATGAGTCCATCAGGTGTATATTGAGAGAGCTAGATACAAGGCAGATGAGTCCAACATGTTCAAACACAGAGAGCTGGGTACATGTCTGATGGGTCCAACAAGTCCATATACTGAGAGTTAACTAAATGGCAGATCAGTCCAAAATGTGTATTTTTAGAGGGCTATCTACAAAGCAGATGAGTCCAACATGTTCAAACAGAGAGAGCTGGCTACATGGCTGATGAGTCCAACATGTCCATATACAGAGAGCTAGATACATGGCACACAAGTCCAATATGTTCATATACAGAGAGATACCTCCATGTCAGATCAGTCCATCATATTCATGCATAGAGAGCTAGCTACAAGACAGACGACTCCAAAATGTCCATATACAGAGAGCTAGCTACATGGCAGTGTAAGTGCTTCATTTCCATATACAGAGTTCTAGCTACATGGCAGATGAGTCCAACATGTCCATATACTGAGAGCTAGCTACATGGCAGAGTAGTCTAGCATGTCTGTAACAGAGTACTGTTAAATGGCAGATGATTCCACATGTCCATATACTGAGAGCTAGCTACATGGCAGAGTAGTCCAACATGTCCTTATACAGAGTACTAACTTCATGGCAGATTAGTCCAATATATCCATGCACAGAGACCTAGCTACATAGCAGATGAGTCCTAAATGTCCATATACAGAGATCTAGCTCCATTTCAGAGTTGTGCAACATTTCCATATTCAGAATTCTAGCTTGATGGCAGATGAGTCCAAAGTGTCCATATACTGAGAGCAGAGTAGTACATATTGTCCATATCCAGAGTACAAGCTCATTGGCAGATGAGTCCAATATGTCCATATACTGAGAGTTAGCTACATGGCAGATGAGTCCAACATGCGTATATATAAAGACTAGCTAAAAGCCAGATGAGTCCAACATGTTTCTACAGAGGAAGCTGGCTACATGTCTGATGAGTCCAACATGTTCATATACTAAAAGCTAGCTACATGGCAGACTAGGCCAATAGGTTAACATACAGAGAGCTACCTACATGGCAGATAAGTCCAACATATCCATGTACAGAGAGCTAGCTACATGGCAGACGATTCCAAAATGTCTATATACAGAGAAGTTGCTACATGGCAGAGTAATGCAACATTTCCATATACAGAGTTCTAGCTACATGGCAGAAGAGTCCTACGTTTCCATATATTGAGAGCTAGCTACATTTTCGAGTAGTAAAGATGTCCATATACAAAGTACTAGCTACAAGGCTGATGAGTCCAACATGTCCATATACAGAGAGTAGATCACTCCAACATATCCATGCACCGAGAGCGAACTACATGGCAGATGATTCAAAAATGTCTATAACAGAGAGCTAACTAAATGGGATAGTAGTGCAGCATATTCATATACACTGTTCTAGCTACATGGCAGATGAGTCCAATGTGTCCATATATTGAGAGCTACCTACATGGCAGAGAAGTCCATTAGTCCATATACAGAGTACCAGCTACATGGCAGATGAGTCCAACATGCATATATATAAAAGACTAGCTACAATCCAGATGAGTCCAACATGTTTATACAGAGAGAACTGGCTACAAGTATGAAGAGTCCAAAATGTTCATATACTGAGAGCTAGCTTCATGGCAGACTAGTCCAATATGTTCATATACAGAGAGATACCTACATGACAGATAAGTCCAACATATCCATGTACTGAGAGCTCGCTATATAGCATACGAGTTCAAAATGTCTATATACAGAGAGCAAGCTACATGGCAGAGTAGGGTAACATTTCCATATACAGAGTTCTAGAAACATGACAAATGAGTCCAACATGTCCATATACTGAGAGTTAGCTAAATGGCAGATGAGTCTAACATGTGTATATTTAGAGGGCTAGTTAGAAGGCAGATGAGTCCAACATGTTCATACACAGAGAGCTGGCTTCATGGCTAATGAGTCCAACATGTTCATATACTGAGGATTAGCTACATGGCATACAAGTTCAATATCTTCATATACAGAGAGCTACCTTTATGCCAGATCAGTCCAACATATCTATGTAGAGATAGCTAGCTACATGGCAGATGAGTCCAAAATGTCTATATACAGAGAGGTAATTACTTGGCAGAGTAGTGCATCATTTCCATATACAGAGTTCTAGCTACATGGCAGAGGAGTCCAACGTGTCCATATATTGAGTGGTAGCTACATTTCAGAGTAGTACAACATGTGCATATACAGAGTATGATCTGCATGGTAGATGAATCCAACTTGTCCATATACTGACAGTTAGCTATAAAGCAGATGAGTCCAACATGTGTATATTTAGAGGGCTAGCTACAAGACAGATAACTCCAACTAGTTCATACAGAGAGAGCTGGAGACATGTCTGATGAATCTCACATGTCCCTATACTGAGAGTTAGCTAGATGGCAAATCAGTACAACATGTTTATATTTAGATGGCTAACTACAAAGCAGATGAGTCCAACATGATCATACAGAGAGTGCTGGATACATGGCTGATGAGTACATTATGTCCATATACAGAGAGCTACCTACATGGCAGACAATTCCAATATGTTCATATATAGAGAGCTACCTACATGGCAGATCCGTCCAACATATCCATGCAAAGAGAGCTAACTACATGGCAGGCATGTCCAAAATGTCCATATACAGAGAACTAGTTACATGGCAGAGTGGTGCAACATTTCCATATACAGAGTTCTAGATACATGGCAGAAGAATCCAACATGTCCATATACTGAAAGTAAGCTACATGGTAGATGAGTCCAACATGTTTATATTTAAAAGGCTAGCTACAAGGCAGATGAGTCCAACAGGTTCATACAGAGATAGTTGGCTACATGGATGATGGGTCCAACATGTCCATAAAAGAGAGTTAGCTACATGGCAGATGAGTCCAATATGTTCATACACAAAGAGCTATTTACATGTCAGATCAGTCCATCATATTCATGCACAGAGAGCTAGCTACAAGACAGACGACTTCAAAATGTCCATATACAGAGTGCTAGCTGCATTGCAGAGTGGTCTAACATGTTCTTATAGAGAGTACTAACTACATGGCAGATTAGTCCAACATATCCATGCATAGAGACCTAGCTACATAGCAGACGAGTCCTAAATGTCCATATACAGAGAACTAGCTGCATTGCAGAGTTGTGCAACGTTTCCATGTACAGAGTTCTAGCTTGATGGCAGATGAGTCCAACATGTCCATATACTGAGAGCCAGCTACATGGCAGAGTAGTCCATATTGTCCATATAAAGAGGACAAGCTCATTGGCAGATGAGTCCAACATGTCCATATACTGAGAGTTAGCTACATGGCAGATGAGTCCAACATACGTATATATAAAAGACTAGCTAAAAGACAGATGAGTCCAACATGTTTATACAGAGAGAGCTGGCTACATGTCTAATGAGTCCAACATGTTCATATACTGAGAGCTAGCTATATGGCAGACTAGTCCAATAGGTTAATATACAGAGAGCTACATACATAGCAGATCAGTCCAACATATCCATGTACAGAGAGCTAGCTACATGGCAGATGAGTCCAAAATGTCTACATACAGAGAGGTTGCTACATGGCAGAGTAGTGCAACAAGGCTGAGGAGTCCAACATGTCCATATATAGAGAGCTACCTACATGGCAGATCACTCTAACATATACATGCACAGAAAGCTAGCTACATGACAGACTAGTCCAAAATATCTATATACAGAGAGCTATTTAAATGGCACAGACGTGCGACATACCCATATCCAGTGTTCTAGCTATATGGCAGATGAGTTCAACGTGTCCATATATTGAAAGATAGCTAAATGGCAGAGCAGTCCAACATATCCATATGCAGAGTACTAGCTACATGGTCGATGAGTCCAATATGTCCATGTACTGAGAGTTAGCTACATGGCAGATGAGTCCAACATATGTGTGTTTAGAGGACTGGCTACAAAACAGATGGATCCCACATGTTTATACAGAGGGAACTGACTGCATGGCTGATACTTCCAACATGTCTAAGTACAGAGAGCTAGCTGCATGGCAGACAAGTCCCATATGTTCATATACAGAGAGTTACCTACATGGCAGATCACATATCCATGCACAGAGAGCTAGCTACATGGCAGACGAGTCCAATATTTCCATATAGAGAGAGCTAGCTACATGGCAGAGTAATCCAACACATCCATATACAGAGTACAAGCTACATGGCAGATGAGTCCAACATGTCCATATACTGAAAATTAGCTACATGGCAGATGAGTCCAACATGTGTATGTAGAGAAGACTAGCTAAAAGAAAGAGGAGTTCAACATGTTCATACAGAGCTGGCTACATGTCTGAACAGTCCAACATGTCCAAATACTGAGAACTAGCTACATGGCAGACAAGTCCAATATGTTCATGTACAGAGAACTACCTATCTACATGACAGATCATTACAACATATCCATGCACAGAGACCTAGCTACATGACAGACGAGTCCAAAATGTCCAAATACAGAAATCTAGTTACATGGCAGAGTTGTGCTACATTTTCATATACAGAGTTCTAGCAACATGACAGATGAGTACAACATGTCCATATACTGAGAGTTAGCTACATGGCAGATGAGTCCATCATGTGTATATATAGAGGAGTAGCTACAAGGCAGATGAGTCCAACATGTTCATACAGAGATAGCTGGTTACATGGCTAATGAGTCCAACATGTCCATAGTTTGAGAACTATCTACATGACACAAAAGTCCAATATGTACATATACATACAGCTACCTACATGGCGGACCAGTCCAACATATCCATGTACAGAGAGCTAACTATGTGGCAGATGAGTGCAAAATGTCCATATTTGGAGTTCTCTCTACAAGGCAGATGAGACCAATGTGTCCATATACTGAGAGCTAGCTCCATATCATAGTAGTCCAACATGACCATATACAGAGTATTAGCTACATGGCTGGTGAGTCCATCATGTCCATATACTGAGGGTTAACTACATGCCAGATGAGTACAACATGTGTATATTTAGAGGCTTAGATACATGGCAGATGAGTAAAAAATGTTCATACACAGAGAGCTGGCTATATGGCTGATGAGTCCAACATGTCCAGATACAGAGAGCTAACTACAGGGCGGAGTAGGGCAACATTTCCATATACAGAGTTCTAGCTACATGGCAGACAAGTCCAATATGTTCATATACAGAGACCTACCTACTTGGCAGATTAGTCCAACATATCCATGTACAGAGAGTTAGCTACATGCAGATGAGTACAAAATGTCTATATACAGAGAGCTAGCTACATAGCAGAGTAGTGCATCATTTCCATATACAGAGTTCTAGCAACATGGAAGATGAGTCCAACGTTGCCATATAGTGAGAGCTAGCTACATGGCAGAGTAGTCCGACATGACCATATACAGAGTATAAGCTACATGGCAGATGAGTCCAACCTGTCCATATACTGAGAGTTACCTACACAGC
>NW_006408877.1:635847-647504 GCF_000296735.1 Chrysochloris asiatica
AGTCCAACATGTATATATAGAGAAGAATTGATATGAGGCAAATTAGTCCAATATGTTCATACAGATTTAGGTGACTACATGGTAGAAAAGACAAACATGTCCATATAATGAGAGATAGCTACATGACAGAAAAGTCCAGTATGTTCATATACAGAAAGCTATCTACATGGCAGATCAGTCCAACATATCAATGCATAAGACCTGGCTACTTGGCAGACAAGTCCAAAATGTCTATATACAGAGAGGTAGCTACATGGCAGAGTAGTGCAACATTTCCATATACAGAGTTCTACAACATGACAGATGCTTCCAACATGTCCATATACTTAGAGTTAGCTACATGGCAGATGAGTCCAACATGTGTATATTTAGAGGGCTAGCTACAAGGCAGATGAGTCAAACATGTTCATACACAGAGAGCTGGCTACATGACTAATGAGTCCAACATGTTCATATACTGAGAGCTAGCTTCATGGCATACAAGCACAATATGTTCATATACAGAGAGCTAACTTCATGGCAGATCAGTCCAACATATCCATGTACAGAGAGCTAGCTACATGGCAGATGAGTCCAAAATGTCTATATACAGAGAGCTAGCTACATGGCATAGTAGGGCAACATTTTCATATACAGAGTTCTAGCTACATGGAAGAGGAGTCCAACGTGCCCATATACTGAGAGATAGCTACAATTCAGAGTAGTACAACATGTGCATATACAGAGTATGAGCTACATGGTAGATGAGTCCAACATGTCCATATACTGACAGTTAGCTACATAGCAGATGAGTCCAACATGTGTATTTTTTGAGGGCTAGCTGCAAGGCACATAACTCCAACTAGGTCATACAGAGAGTTCTGGATACATGGCTGATGAGTCCAACATGTCCTAGCTACATGGCAGAGAAGTCCAATATATACATATACAGAGAAATAGTTACATGGCAGAGTGGTACAACATTTGAATATACAGAGTTCTAGATACATGGCAGATGAGTCCAACGTGTCCATATACTGAGGGCTAGCAACATGGCAGAGTAGTCCAACATGTCCATATACAGAGAACTAGCTACATGGTTGAAAAGTCCAATATGTTCACACACAGAGGGCTACCTACATTGCAGGTCAGTCCAACATATCCATGCACATTGAGCTAACTACATGGCAGATGAGTCTTAAATGTCCATACACAGAGAACTAGCTACATAGCAGAGTAGTTCATCATTTCCTTATACAGAGTTATAGCTACATGGCAGATGAGTCCAACGTGTCCATAAACTGAGAGCTAGCTACAGGGCAGAGTACTCCAATATGTCCATATACAGAGTACTAGCTACATTACGGAGGAGTCCAACATGGTCATATACTGACCGATAGCTACATGGCAGATGAGTCCAACTATTGTATAAGTAGAGGACTAGCTACAAGGCAGATGCACATTCAGAGAGAGCTGCTACATGGCTGATGAATCCAACTTGTTTGTATACAGAGAGCTAGCTACATGGCAGACAAGTGTGATATGTTCATATACAGAGAGCTACCTACATGGCAGAACAGTCCAACATATCCATGCACAGTGAGCTAGCTACATGGCAGACAATTCCAAATTGTCCATATACAGAGAGCTAGCTACATTGTAGAGTAGTGCATCATTCCCATATACAGAATTCCAGCTACATGGCAAATGAGTCCAACGTATCCATATACTGAGAGCTAGCTACATGGCAGAGAAGTCCTACATGTCCATATACGGAGTACAAGCTAAATAACCTATGAGTCCCACATGTCCATATGCTGAGAGTTAGCTACATGGCAGATGAGTCCAACAAGTGTATATATAGAGGACGCTACAAGGCAGATGAGTCCAACATATTCATACATAGAGAGCTGTCTACATGGCTGATGAGTCCAACATGGACATGACATATACAGAGAGCTAGCTACATGGCAGACAATTCCAATACGTTCATATACAGAGAGCAACCTACATGGCAGATTAGTCCAACATCCATGCACAGAGAGCAAGCTACATGTCAGACGATTCCAAAATGTTCTTATATAGAGAGCTAGCAAAATGGCATAGTAGTGCATCATTTCCATATACAAAGTTCCAGCTACATGGCAGATGTGTCCAACGTGTCCATATACTGAGAGCTAGCTACATGACAGAGTAGTGCAACATGTCCATATACAGAGTACAAGCTAAATGGCAGATTAGTCCCACATGAGAGTTAGGTACATGGCAGATGAATCCAACATGTGTATTTTTATAGGGCAATCTACAAGGAAGATGAGTGCAACATGTTCTTATAGAGAGACCTGGCTATATGGCTGATGATTCCCACATGTCCATATACTGAGTGTTAGCTACGTGGCAGATGAGTTCACCATTTTCATGAATACAGGACTAGCTACAAGCCAGAGGAGTCCAACACATCCATGCACAGAGAGCTAGATACATGGCAGAGAAGTCCAACATGTCCTTATACAGAATACCAGCTACATGGCAGATGAGTCCAAGGTGTTCATATACTGACAGCTAGCTACATGGCAGAGTAGTCCAGCATGTCCATATACACAGTACTAGCTACATGGTACATGAGTCCAACATGTGCATATTTAGAGGGCTAGATACAAGGCAAATGAGTCCAACATGTTCATACACAGAGAGCTGGCTACATGTCTGACGAGTCCAACATGTCCATATACAGAGAGTTAGCTACATGGCACACAAGTCCAATATGTTCATATACAGAGAGCTACCTACATGGCAGATCAGTCCAACATATTCATGCACAGAGAGCTAGCTACAACACAGACAAATCCGAAATGTCCATATACAGTGAGCTAGCTACATGGAAGAGTAGTACATCATTTCCATATACAGAGTTCTAGCTACATACCCATATACTGGAGATAGCTACATGGCAGAGTAGTCTAACATGTCCATATACAGAGTACTAGCTCTTTGGCAGATGAATCAACATGTCCATATACTGAGAGCTAGCTACATGGCAGAGTAGAACAACATGTCCTTATACAGAATACTAACTACATGGCAGATTAGTCCAACATATCAATGCACAGAGACATAGCTACATAGAAGATGAGTCCTAAATGTCCATATATAGAGAACTAGCTGCATTTCAGAGTAGTGCAACATTTCCACATACAGAGGTCTAGCTTCATGGCAGATGAGACCAACATGTCCATATAATGAGAGCTAGCTACATGGCAACGTAGTCCTTATTGTCGATATGCAGAGTATAAGCTACATGGCAGATGAGTCCAACATGTCCATATACTGAGAGTTAGCTACATGGTAGATGAGTCCAACATGTGTATATATAGAGGACTTGCTAAAAACCAGATGAGTCCAACATGTTTATACAGAAAGAATTAGCTACATGTCTGATGAGTCCAACATATTCATATACTGAGAGCTAGCTACATGGCAGACTAGCCCAATATGTTAATATACAGAGAGCTACCAACATGATAGATCTGTCCAACATATCCATGTACAGAGAGGTAGCCACATGGCAGACGAGTCCAAAATGTCTATATAAAGAGAGGTTGCTACATGGCAGAGTAGTGCATCATTTCCATATACAGAGTTCTAGCTACATGTCAGAGGAGTACAACTTGTCCATACACTGAGAGCTAGCTACATTTCAGGTTAGTAGAGATGTCTATATACTCAATAGTAGCTACAAGACAGTTGAGTCCAACATGTCCATATACAGAGAGCTTGCTACATGGCAGATCACACCAACGTATCCATGCACAGTGAACTAACTAAATGGCAGACGGGTCCAAAATGTCTATATACAGAGAGCTAGCTAAATGGCAGAGTAGTGCAACATATCGATATACAGTGTTCTAGCTACATGGCAGATGAGTCCAACGTGTCCATATACTGAGACATAGCTACATGGCAGAGTAGTCCAACATGTGCATATGCAGAGTACTAACTACATGGTAGATGTGTCCAACATGTCCATGTACTGAGAATTATCTACATGACAGATGAGTCCAACATGTGTATGTTTAGAGGACTCACTACAAATCAGATGGGTCCAACATGTTTCTAGAGAAGGAACTGGCTAAATGGCTGATATGTCCAACACGTCTAAATACAGAGAACTAGCTACATGGCAGACAAGTCCAGTATATTCATATACAGTGAGCTTACTGCATGGCAGATCAGTCTAATATATCCATGTAAGGAGATCTAGCTACATGGCAGACTAGTCCAAAATGTCTATAGACAGGGAGATTGCTAAATGCCAGAGTAGTGCAACATTTCCATATACAGAGTTCTAGCTACATGGCAGAGGAGTCCAATGTGTCCATATACTGAGAGCTAGTTACAATTCAGAGTAGTAAAGATGTCTATATACAGAATACTAGCTACAAGGCAGATGAGTCCAACATGTCCATATACAGAGAGCTAACTACATGGCAGATCACTCCAACATATCCATGTACAGAGAGCTAACTGCATGGCAGATGAGTCCAAAATGTCTATATACAGAGAGCAAGCTAAATGGCAGAGTAGTCAAACATGTCCATATACAGAGTACTAACTACATGGCAGATGAGTCCACCATGTCCATATACTGAGCACTAGTTACATGACAGACAAATCCAATATGTTCATATACAGAGAGAGACCAACATGTCAGATCAGTCCAACATATCCATGCACAGAGTCCTAGCTACATGGAAGACGAATCCACAATGTCCATATGTAGAGAGATAGCTACATGGCAGAGTAGTGCAACATTTCCATATACACATTTCTAGCTACAGGGCAGATGAGTCCAACATGTCCATATACAGAGAGCTAGCTACATGGCAGACAAGTTCAAAATGTTCATATACAGATAGCTACCTACAAGGCAGATCAGTCCAACATATCCATGAATAGAGAGCTAGCTACGTGGCAGACAAGTCCAAAATGTCCATATACAGAGAGCTAGCTATTTGGCATAGTACTACAACATTTCCATATACAGAGTTCTAGCTACATGGTAGATGAGTCCAACGTGTCCATATACTGAGAGCTAGCTACGTGGCAGAGTAGTCCAACATTTTCATATATACAGTATTAGCTAAAGGCAGATGAGTCTAGCATGTTCATATACAGAGAGCTGGATCCATGGCTGAGGAGTCAAACATGTCCATGTACAGAGAGCAAGCTCCATGGCAGACAAGTCCAATATGTTCATATATAGAGAGCTACCTATATGCCTGATCAGTTCAACATATCCATGCACAGAGAGCTAGCTACATTGCAGACAAGTCCAAAATGTCCATAAACAGAGAGCTATGTACATGGCAGTGTAGTACAACATATCCATATACAGATTTCTAGCTATTTCAGAGGAGTCCAACTTGTCCATATACTGGGAGCTAGTTTCATGGCAGAGTAGTACAACATGTCCATAGACAGAGTACTAACTACATGGCAGATGAGTTCAACATGTGTATATATAGAGGACTAGCTACAAGGCAGATGAGTCCCACATGTTCATGCAGAAAGAGCTCGCTGCATGGCTGATGAGTCCAACATGTCCATATACAGAGAGTTAGCTACATGGCAGACAAGTCTAATATGTTTTTATACAGATAGCAACTTACAAGGCAGGCCAGTCCAACATATTTATATACAGGGAGCTAGCTACATGGCAAACAAGTAAAAAAAATGTCCATGTACAGAGAGCTAGCTACAGGCCGAGTAGTGCAACATTTCCATATATAGGGTTCTAGCTACATGTCAGATGAGTCGAACGTGTCCATATACTGAGAGCTAGATACATGGCAGAGTACTCCAACATGTCCATATTCAGAGTACTAGCTACAAGGGGGATGAGTCCAACATGTCCATATACTGAAAGTTAGCTACATGGTATATGAGTCCAACATATTTATATATAGAGGACTAGTTATAAGGCAGATCAGTCCAACATGTTCATACATAGAGAGATGGATACATGGCTGTTGAGTCCAAATGCCCATATGCAGAGAGCTAGCTACATTGCAGACGTATCCAAAATGTCAGAATACAGAGAGCTAGCTACATGGCAGAGTAGTGCAAAATTTCCATATTCAGAGTTCTATCTACATGGCAGATGAGTCCAACGTGTCCCCATACTGAGAGCTAGCGTTGTGGGAGAGTAGTACTAGATGTCCATATACAGAGTACTAGCTACATGGCAGATGAGTCCAACATGTGCATATACTGAGATTTATCTACATGACAGATGAGTCCAATATGTGTATATTTATAGGGCTCGATATAAGTTAGATGAGTCCAACATGTTCAAACAGAAAGAGCTGTCTTCATGTCTGATGAGTCAATTCCATGTACTGAGAGTTAGCTACATGGCAGACAAGTCCAATATGTTCATATACAGAGAGCTACCTACATGGCAGTTCAGTCCAACATATCCATGCACAGAGTGCTAGGTACAAGGAAGACAAATCCATAGTATCCATATTGAGAGAGTTAGCTACAAGGCAGACAAATACAATATGTTCATATACCGAGTGCTACCTACATGGCAGATCAGTCCAACATATCCATTCACAGACAGATAGCCACATGGCAGACGAGTCCACAATATCCATATAGACAGAGCTAGCTATATGGAAGAGTAGTGCAACATTTCCATATACACAATTCTAGTTACATGGCAGATGAGTCCAACGTTTCCATATACTGATAACTAGCCACGTGACAGAGTAATGTAACATGTCCATATAGAGAGTACTTGCTACATGGTAGATGAGTCCAACATGTCCATATACTGAGAGTTAGCTACACATTGCTGATGAGTCCAGCATGTGTATATTTAGAGTAGTAGCTACAAGGAAGATGAGTCCAACATCTTCATACAGAGAGAGCTGGCTACATGGCTGAGGAGTCCAACATGCCGATATACAGGGAGCTAGTTATCTGACAGAAAAGTCCATTATATTCATATACAGAGAGCTATCTACATAGCAGATCAATCAAACATATCCATGCACAAAGAGCTAGCTACATGGCAAACGAGTCCAAAATGTCCATATACGGAAAGCTAGCTACATGGCAGAGTAGTGCAACATTTGCATATACAGAGTTCTAGCTTCATGGCAGATGAGTCCAATATGTCCATATACTGAGAGATAGCGACATGGCAGAATAGTGCAATGTGTACAAATACAGAGTACTAGCTACATGAGAGATTAATCCAACATGTCCATATGCTGAGAGATAGCTTCATGGCAGATGAGTCCAACTTGTGTCTATATAGAGGACTAGCAACTAGGCTTATGAGTCCAACAAGTTCATACAGAGACAGCTGGCTACATGGCTGATGATACCAACATGTCCATATACAGAAAGCTAGCTACATGGCAGACAAGACTAATATGTTCGTATACAGAGAGTTACCAAAATGCAGATCTGTACAACATATCCATGTACAGAGAGATAAATACATTGCAGACAAATTCAAAATGACCATATACAGAGTACTAGCTACATGGCAGATGAGTTCAACTTGTCCATATGCTGAGAGTTAGCTACATGGCAGATGAGTCCAACATGTGTATATATAGAGGGCTAACTACAAGGCAGATGAGTCCAACATGTTCATACACAGAGAGCTGTCTACATGACTGATTAGTCAAACATGTGCATAAACGGAGAGCTATCTACATGGCACACAAGTCCAATAAGTTCATATACAGAGAGCTACGTACATGGCAGATCAGTCCAACATATCCATGCACAGAGAGCAAGCTACATGGCAGACATGTCCAAAATATCAATAGAGAGAGGTAGCTACATGACAGAGTAGTACAAATTTTCCATACACAGAGTTTTAGCTACATGGCAGATGAGTCCAATGGTCCATCTACTGAGAGCTAGCTACATGGCAGAGTAGTCCAACTTGTGCATATACAGAGTACTAGCTACATGGCAGAGTAGTCCAACATGTTCACATATTGAGAATTAGCTACATGGCAGATGAGTGCAACATGTGTATATATAGATGACAAGCTACAAAGCAGATGAGTCCCACATGTTCATACAGACAGAGCTGGCAACATGGTTGATGTGTATAACATGTCCATATGCAGAGAGCTACCTACATGGCAGATCAGTCCAACATATCCATGCACAGACAGCAACCTTCAAGAAAGATGATTCGAAAATATCCATATACAGGGAGCTAGCTACATGGCAGAGTAGTGCAACATTTCCATATACGGAGTTCTACCTACATGGCAGATGAGTCAAACGTGTCGATATACTGAGAGCTAAATACATGGCAGAATAGTACAACATTGTCCATATACAGAGTACTGGCTATATATAAGATGATTTCAATATGTCCATATACTAAGACTTACCTACATGGCAGATGAGACCAACTTGTTGGTATACTGAGAGCTAAATACATGGCAGAATAGTACAGCATTGTCCATATACAGAGTACTGACTACATATAAATGAGTCCAGCATGTCCATATACTAAGACTTACCTACATGGCAGATGATTCCAAAAGACTAGCCAACAGGAAGATGAATCCTACATATTCATACAGAGAGAGCTGGCTACATGGCTGATGAGTCCGTCATGTCCATATACTGAGAGCTAACTACATGGCAGAGCAGTCCAACATATCCTTGACCAGAGAGATAGCTACATGGCTGATGAGTACAAAATGTCCATATAAACAGAGCTAGCTACATGGCATATGAGTCCAACATGTCCATATACTGAGAGCTAGCTACATGACAGAGTAGTCCAACAAGTCCATATACAGAGTAATAGCTACATGACAAATGAGTCCAACATGTCCATATACTAAGAGATAGTTACATGCAGATGAATCCAATATTTGTATATTTAGAGGGATAGCTACAAGGCAGATGAGTCCAACATGTTCATACAGAGAGAGCTGGCTATATGGCTGAGAAGTCCAACATGTCTATATACAGAGAGCTAGCTACATGACAGACAAGTCCAATATGATTATATACAGAGAGCTACCTACAGGGCAGATCAGTCCAACATATCCATGCACATAGAGCTGGCTACATGGCAGACGAGTCCAAAATGTCCACATAGAGAGAGCTAGCTATATTACAGAATAGTGAAACATTTCCATATACAGAGTTCTAGCTACATGGCAGATGAATGTAATGTGTCCATATACTGAGAGCTTGCTACAAGACAGAGTAGTACAACATGTCCATATACACAGTACTAGCCACATGGTAGATGAGTCCAACATGTGTATATATAGAAGACTAGCTAAAAGGCAGATGAGACCAACTTGTTCATTCAGAGAAATCTGGCTAGATACCTGATGAGTCCAATTACCCATATACAGAGAACTCGCTACATGGCAGACAAGTCCAATATGTTTATATACAGAAAGCTACCTACATGGCAGATCAGTCCAACATATCCATGCACAGAGAGCTAGCTACATGGCAAAAGAGTCCAAAATGTTCATATATAGAGAGCTAGCTACATGGCAGAGTAATGCATCATTTCCATATACAGAGTTCTAGCTACATGGCAGATGAGTCCAACATGTGCATATACTGAGAGTTAGCTACATGGCAGATGAGTCCAACGTGTCCATATACTGAGAGCTAGCTACCTGGCAGATGAGTCCAATGTGACCATATACTGAGAACTAGTTACCTGGAAGAGTAGTCCAGCATACCCATATACAGAGTACTAGCTATAGTGCAGATGAGTCCAACATGTCCATATACTGAGAGTTAGTTACATGGCAGATGATTCTAAAAAGTTCATATACAGAGAGCTAAATACATGGTAGAGTAGTGCAAAATTTCCATATTCAGAGTTCTAGCTACATGGCAGATGAGTCCAACATGTCCATATACTGAGAGCTAACTTCATGGCAGAGTAATGCAAAATTTCCATATACAGAGTTCTAGCTACATGGAAGATGAGTCTAACGTGTTCATATATTGAGAGCTAGTTACATGGCAGACAAGTCCAACATGGTCATATACAATGAGCTAGCTACATGGCATAGTAGTGCAACTTTTCAATATACAGAGTTCTAGCTACATGGAAGATGAGTTGAACATGTCCATGTACTGGAAGCTAGCTACTTGTCAGGGTCGTACAACGTGTCCATATATAGAGTACTAGCTGCATGGGAGATGAGTCCAACATGTCCATATAATGATTGATATCTAAATGGCAGATAAGTCCTACATGTGTATATTAAGAGGGCTCGCTACAAGGCAGATGAGTCCAACATGTTCATACACAGAGAGCTGTCTACATGGCTGATGAGTCCAAGATGTCCATATACTGAGAGCTAACTACATGGCAGATCAGTACAACATATCCATGCACAGAGAGCTAGCTACATGGCAGACGAGTCAAAAATATCCATATACAGAGAGCTAGCTTCATGGCAGAGTAGTACTACATTTCCATATTCAGAATTCTAGCTAGAAGGCAGATGAGTTCAACGTATCCCCATACTAAGAGCTAGCTTCATGGCAGAGTTGTCCTACATGTCCATATACAGAGTACTAGCTACATGGCAGATGAGTCCAACATGTCCATATACTGAGAGTTATCTACATGGCAGATGAGTCCAACATGTGTAGATTTAGAGGGCTAGACATAGGCAGATGAGTCCAACATGTTAAAACAGAAAGAGCTGTGTTCATGGATGATGAGTAAAACAATTCCATGTACTGAGAGCTAGCTACATGGCAGACAAGTCCAATATGGTCATATTCAGAGAGTTACCTACATGGCAGATCAGTCCAACTTATCCATGCACAGAGTGCTAGGTACATGGAAGACGAATCCATAATGTCCATACAGAGAGAGCTAGCTACATAGCAGACAGATCCTATATGTTCATATTCTGAGCACTACCTACTTGGCAGATGAATTCAACATGTCCATATCCTGAGAGATAGCTTCATGGAAGATGAGTTCAACATGTGTATATAGAGAGGACAAGCAACTAGGATTATGAGTCCAACAGGTTCATACAGAGAGAGCCGGCTACATAACTAATAAGTCCAACATGTCCATATACAGAGACCTAGCTACACCACACACAAGTCCGATATGTTCACATACTGAGAACTACGTACATGGCTGATTAGTCCAGCATATCCATGAACAGAGAGCTAGCTACATGGCAGACAATTCCAAAAGGTCCATATACAGAGAGCCAGATACATGATAGGGTAATGCAACATTTCTAAATACAGAGTTCTACCTACAAGGAAGATGAATCCAACTGGTCTATATACAGAGAGCTAGCTACATGGCAGAGTAGACCAACATGTCCATATATAGAGTACAAGCTAAATGGCAGATGAGTTCAACATGTTCATAAACAGAGAGCTGGATCCATGGCTGATGAGTCCAACATTTACATGTACTGAGAGATAGCTACATGGCAGACAAATCCAATTTGTTCATATACAGAGAGCTAACAATATAGCAGATCAGTCCAACATATTCAAGCACAGATTCCTACCTACATGGAAGACTAATCCAAAATGTCCATATAGAGAGAGCTAGCTACATGGCAGAGTAGTGCAACATTTCCATATACACAATTCTAGCTACAAGG
>NW_006408877.1:648129-654780 GCF_000296735.1 Chrysochloris asiatica
ATGAGTCCAACATCTCCATATACTGAGAGATAGCTACATGGCAGAGTAGTCCAACATGTCCATATACAGAGTTAGCTACATGGCAGACAAGTCCAACATATTCATATACAGATTACTACCTACATGGCAGATCAGTCCAACATATCCATGCACTGAGAGCTACATATATGTCAGAGTAGTCCCACATGTCCATATACAGAGTACAAGCTACAAGGCAGATGAGTCCAACATGTCCATATACTGAGAGTTAGCAAAATGGCAAATGAGTCCAACATGTGTATACAGAGAGCTAGCGAAATGCAGAGTACTGCAACATTTCCATCTACAGAGTACTACCTAAATGGCAGATGAGTCCAACATGTCCATATACTGAGATTTAGCAAAATGGAAGATGAGTCCAACATTTGTATATATATAGTGCTAGCTACAAGGCAGATGAGTCCAACATGTTCTTAAAGAGAGAGATTTGTAAATGGCTAATGAGTCCAACATATCCATAAACAGAGAGATAGCTACATGGCAGAGTAGTCCCATATGTTCATATACAGAGAGATATCTACATGGCAGATCACTCCAACATATCCATGCACAGAGAACTAACTACATGGCAGATGAGTCCACAAGGTCCATATACATAGAACTAGCTACATGGCAAAGTAGTGCAACTTTTCCTTATACAGAATACTAGCTACATGGCAGATGAGTCAAATATGTCCATATATTGATAACTAGCTACATGTCAGAGTAGTCCAACATGTCCATATACAGAGTACTAGCTACATGGCAGATGCATAAAACATGTCCATATACTGAGAGTTAGCTACAAAATGCAGATGAGACCAACATGTGTATGTATAGAGGGCTTGCTACAAGGCAGATGAGTCCAAAATGTTCATACAGAGAGAGTGGGCTTCATGGCTGATGAGTCCAAAATGTCCATATACAGAGAGCTAGCTAAATGGCAGACAAGTCCAATATGTTCATATACAGATTACTACATACATGTCAGATCAGTCCAACATTTCTATGCACAGAGAGCTAGGTACATGGCAGACAAGTCCTAAATGTCCAAATACAAAGAGCTAGATACATTGCAGAGTAAGTTAAACATTTCCATACACAGAGTTCCAGCTACATGGAAGATGAGTCCAACATATCCATGCACAGAGAGCTAGCTACATGGCAGACGAGTCCAAAATGTCCAGAGATAGAGAACTAGCTCCATGGCAGAGTAGTCCAGCATGTCCATATACAGAGTACCAGCTACATGGCTAATGATTCCAACATGTGTATATGAAGAGGGCTAGCTACTAGGCAGATGAATCCAATATGTTCATACACAGAGAGCTGGCTGATTATTCCAACATGTCCATATACTGAGAGCTAGCTACATAGCAGACAAGTCCAATATGTTCATATACAGACATCTACCTACAGGGCAGATCATTTCAACATATCCATGCACAGAGACCTACCTCTATGGCAGACAAGTCCAACATGTCCATATAAAGAGAAATAGCTACATGGCAGTGTAGTGTAACTTTTCCATATACAGAATTGTGATTATATTTCAGATGAGTCCAACATGGCCATATATTGAGAGCTAGCTACATGGCAGAGTAGTCTGACATATCCATATATAGATTACTAGATACATGGCAGACATGTCCAAAATGTCTATATACAGAGAGCTAGCCTCATGACACAGTAGTGCAGCATTTCCATCTAGAGTGTTCTAGCTACATGGCAGATGAGTCCAAGGTGTCCATATACTGAGAGCTAGCTACATGGCAGAGTAGTCCAACGTGTCTATACACCGAGAGCTACCTACCTGGCAGAAAAGTCCAATATGTTCGTATACAGAAAGCTACCTACATGGCAAATCACTCCAACATATCCATGGACAGAGAGCTACATATATGGCAGAGTAGTCCAACATGTCCTTATACAGAGTACTAGCTACATGGCAGATGAGTCCAACATGTCCATATACTGAGAGTTAGCAAAATGGCAGGTGAGTCCAACATGTGTATATTTAGAGTGCTAGCTAGAAGGCAGAGGAGTCCAACATGTTCATACAGAGAGAGCTGTCTACATGGCAGGTGAGTCAAACATGTTCATATACAGAGAACTAGCTATAAGGCAGACAAGTCGAATATGTTCATATACAGAGAGATAACTACATGGCAGATAAGTCCAACATATCCATGCACAGAGAACTAACTACAAGGCAGTTAGTCCAAAATGCATACGTAGAGAGCTAGCTACATAGCAGAGTAGAGAAACATTTCCATCTACAGAGTTCCAGCTACATGGCAGATGTGTCCAACGTGTCCATATACAGAGAGCTAGCTGCACGGCAGACTAGTCCAACATGTCCAAATATAGAGTACTAGCTACATGGCAGATGTGTCGAACATGTCCATATGCTGAGATTTAGACATGGCAGGTGAGTCCAACATGTGTATATTTAGAGTTCTAGCTACAAGGCAGATGAGTCCAACATGTTCATACAGAGAGCGCTGTCTACATGGCTGGTGAGTCAAACATGCTCATATACAGAGAGCTAGCTACATGGCAGACAGGTCCCATATGTTCATATACAGAGAGCTCCATACATGGCAAATCAGTCCAAAATATCCATTCACAGAGAGCTAGCTACATGGTAGACGAGTCCCAAAAATAAATAACAGAGAACTAGATACATGGCAGATTAAGTTCAACATTTCCATCTACAGAGTTCTAGGTACATGACAGATGAGTCCAACATACTCATATTCTGAGACCTAGCTACATGGCAAACTAGCGCAACATTTCAATATACAGAGTTTTAGCAACATGTCCGATGAGTCCAACGTGTCCATATACTGAGAGCTAGATACATGGCAGAGTGGTCTAACATGTCCATATACAGAGTACTACCTACAAGGCAGAAGAGTTCCAAATGTGCATATACAGAGAGCTAACTACATGGAAGAGTAGTGCAGCATTTCCATGTATAGAGTTCTAGCAACATGGCAGATGTGTCCAACATGTCCATATACAGAGAGCTAACTACATGGCAGACGAGTCCAAAATGTCCAGAGAGAGAAAGATAGCTCCATGGCAGAGTAGTCCAACATCTCCGTATACAGACTACCAGCTACATGACTAATGAGTCCAACATGTTTATATTTATAGGACTAGCTACAAGGTAGATGAGTCCAACATGTTCATAAAGAGAGAGTTAGCTACATGGCAGAGTAGTCCAACATTTCCATATACAGAGTTCCAGCTATATGGCAGATGAGTCATACTTGTCCATATACTGAGAGCTAGCTACATGGAAGATGAGTCTAACATATCCATGCACAGAAAGCTAGCTACATGGCAGATGAGTCCAAAATGTCCAGAGAGAGAGAGAGCTAGCTCCATGGCAGAGTAGTCCAGCATGTCCATATACAGAGTACCAGCTACGTGGCTAATGATTCCAACATGTGTATATGAAGAGGGCTAGCTACTAGGCAGATGAGGCCAATATGTTCATACACAGAGAGCTGGCTGATGATTCCAACATGTCCATATACTGAGAGCTAGCTACATGGCAGAGAAGTCTAATATGTTCATATACAGAGATATACCTACATGGCAGATCAGTCCATCATATCCATGCACAAAGATCAAGCTACATGGCACCTGATTCCAAAATGTCCATATACAGAGAGCTAGCTACACGGCAGTGTAGTGCAACATTTCCATATACAGGATTTTAGCTACATGGCAGATGATTTAACCATGTCCGTATACTGAGAGATGGCTACATGGC
Source organism: Chrysochloris asiatica (assembly GCF_000296735.1). Lineage (NCBI taxonomy): Eukaryota > Metazoa > Chordata > Mammalia > Afrosoricida > Chrysochloridae > Chrysochloris > Chrysochloris asiatica. The sequence goes on from NW_006408877.1 coordinate 651,935, forward strand.
AGCTTAGCCCAACATATCCATATAAAGAGTACTGACTACATGGCAGATGACTCCAACATGTGCATATGCTGAGAATTAAATACAAAATGCATAAGAGTCCAACATGTGTATTTTTAGAAGACTTGCTATAAGGCAGATGAGTCCAATGTATTCATACAGTGAGAGCTGACTACATGACTGATGAGTCAAACATGCCCATATACAGAAAGTTAGCTACATGGCAGACAAGTCCAATAGCTTCATATACAGAAAGCTACCTACATGGCAGATCAGCCCAACATATCCATGCACAGAGAGCTACCTACATGGCAGATGAGTACAAAATGTCCATTTACAGAGGGATTGCTTCATGGCTGAGTAGTGCTATATTTCCATATACAGAATTCTAGCTACTTGACAGAGGAGTCCAACATGTTCATACACAGAGAGCTGGCTACATGGCTGATGATTCCAACATGTCCACATACTGAGAACTAGCTACAAAATGCATATGATTCCAACGTGTGTATAAAGAGAGGACTTGCTACAAGGAAGATGAGTCCTACATGTTCATACATCGAGAGCTAACTACATGACTGATGAGTTCAACATGCCCATATACAGAGAGCTACCAACATGGCAGAAAATTTCAATATGTTCATATACAGAAAGCTACCTACATGGCAGATCAATCCAACATATCCATTCAGACAGGGCTATATAAATTGCTGAATATTCTACATGTCCATATACAGAGTACTAGGTACATTGCTGATAAGTCCAACATGTCCATATACTGAAAGTTAGCTACATGGCAGATGAGTCCAACATCTCTATATAAAGAGGACTACCTACAAGGCAGATGACACCAACACATTCTTAAAGACAGATCTGGATAAATGGCTAACAAGTCCAACATGTCAATTTAAAGAGAACTAGCTACATGACAGACAAATATAATATGTTCAAATACAGAGAGCTACTTTCATAATAGCAGAACAGTCCAATATATCCATGCGCAGAGACCTAGCTGCATGACAGACGAGTCCAAAATGTCCTTATACAGAGAGCTGGCTACATGGCAGATTACTGCAAAATTTCCATATACAGAGTTCTAGATACATGGCAGATGAGTCCAAGAGTCCATATACAGACAGCTAACTACATGGCAGAGTAGTCCAAGATGTCCATTTACAGAGTACTAGCTATAAGGCAGATAAGTCCAACATGTTCATGCAAAGAGAACTGGCTACATGGCTGATGAGTCCAGCATTTCCATATGCAGAGAGCTAGCTACATGGCAGACAAGTCCAATATGTTCATATACACAGAGCTAACTACTTGGCAGATCAGATCAACATATCCATGCACAGCGAGCTGGCTACACTGCAGTCGAGTCCAAAATGTCCATATACAGAGAGCTAGCTACATGACAGAGTAGTGCAACATTTCCATATTGAGAGTTCTAGCTACATGGCAGATGAGTCCAAGATGTCCATATACTGAGAGCTAGTTACATGGCATAGTAGTCCAATATGTCCATATACAGAGAGCTATCTACATGGCAGATGAGTCCTATATATACATGCTCAGAGAACTGTATACATGGCAGAGTAGTCTATATGTCCATATACAGAGTACTAGCTACATGGCAGATGAGTCCAACATGTCCATATACTGAGAGTTAGCAAAATGGCACATGAGCCCAACATATGTATATTTAGAGTGCTAGCTACAAGCAGATTAGTCCAACATATTCATAAAGAGAGAGCTCTCTACATGGCAAATGAGTCCAACATGTCAATATACAGAGATCTAGCTAAAAGGCAGTGAAGTCCAATATCTTCATATAGAGAGAGCTACCTACATGGCATATCAATCCAACATATCCATGCACAGAGAGCTAGCTACATGGCAGACAAGTCCAAAATGTACATATACAGAGAGCTAGATACATGGCAGAGTACTTCAACATGTTCATATAAAGATTACAAGCTACATGGCAGATGAGACCAACATGTCCACATACTGCGAGTTAGCAACATGGAAAATGAGTACAACATGTGTATATTTAGAGGGCTAGCTACAAGGCAGATGAGTCTAATATTGTCATACACAGAGAGCTGGCTACATGGCTGATGATTCCAACATGTCCATATAATGAGACCTAGCTGTATGGCAGACAAGTCTAATATGTTCATATACAGAGAGATACCTACATGGCAGATCATTCTGAAATACCAATGCACTGAGAGCTAGCTACATGGCAGAAGAATCCAAAATGTCCCTATACAGAGAGCTAGCTACATGGCAGATTAATGCAACATTTCCATGTAAAGAGTTCTAGTTACATGGCAGATGAGTCCAACATGTCCATATAATGAGAGCTAGCTACATGGCAGAGTAGTCCAACATATCCATAAACCGAGTATTGGCTTCATGGCAAATGAGTCCAACATGTCCATATACTTAGAATTACCTACAAAATGCATATGAGTCCAACATGAGTATTTACAGAGAACTTTCTATAAGGCAGATGAGCCTAATATGTTCATACAGAGAGAGCTGACTACATGACTGATGAGTCATTCATGCCCATATACAGAGAGCTAGCTACATGGCCAACAAGTCAAATATATTCATATACAGAGAGCTACCTACATGACTGATCAGTCCAACATATCCATGCACAGAGAGCTAGCAACATAGCAGACAATTCCAAACTATCCATATACAGAGGGGTAGCTACATGGCAGAGTAGTGCTACATTTCCATATACAGAGTTCTAGCTATATGGCAGATGTGTCCAACGTGTCCATATACTATGAGCCAGCTACATGGCAGAGTAGTCCAACATGTCCATATAC
>NW_006408877.1:654880-657623 GCF_000296735.1 Chrysochloris asiatica
TACATGGCAGAGTAGTCCAACATGTCCATATACAGAGTACTAGCTACATGGCAGATGAGTCCAACATGTCCATATAATGAGAGTTAGGAACATGACAGATTAGTCAAACGTGTATATTTAAGGGATAGCTAGAAGGCAGATGAGTCCAAAATGTTCATACACAGACAGCTAGTTACATGGATGATGGGTAACAACCTATCCATATACAGAGAGCTAGCTACATGGCAGAGTAGTTCAACAAGTCAATATACAAAGTACTACATACATGGCAGATGACTCCAACATGTCCATATAATGAGAATTAGCTACAAAAACCATATGAGTACAACATGTGTATATATAGAGGACTTGCTACAAGGCAGATGAGTCCAACATGTTCACACAGAGAGCTTACTACATGAGTGATGAGTCTAACATGTCCATATACAGAGAGCTACGTACATGGCAGACAATTCCAGAATGTATATATATGGAGAGCTACCTACATGGCAGATCAGTCCAACATACAGAGTTTTAGCTATATGGTAGATGAGTCCAACATGTCCATATATTGAGAGCTAGCTACATAGCAGAGTAGTCCAACATATCCATATACAGAGTACAAGGTACATGGCAGATGAGTCCAACAAGTCCATATAGTGAGAATTAGCTACAAAATGCATATGAGTCCAACATGTGTATATATAGAGGACTTGGTACAAGGCAGATGAGTCCAACATGTTCATACAGAGAGAGCTGACTACATGAGTGATGAGTCCAATATGCCCATATACAGAGAGCTACCTACATGGCAGGCAATTCCAGTATGTTCATATACAGAGAGATAACTACATGTCAGATCAGTCCAACATATCCATGCACAGAGATCTAGGTACATGGCAGACGAGTCCAACGTGTCCAAATACTGAGAGCTAGGACATAGCAGAATAGGGCATCATTTCAATATACCGAGTTATTGCTACAAGGCAGATGAGTCCAACGTGTCCATATACTGAGAGCTAGCAACATGTCAGAGTAGTCCTACATGTCTTTATACAGAGAACTAGCTACATGTCAGATGAGTCCAACATGTCCATATACTGAGAGTTTGTATATGAATGCAATTGAATCCAAAATGTTTATATAGAGAGGACTTGTAACAAGGCAAAGGAATCCAAATTCTTCATACCGAGAGAGCGGGCTACATGGCTGATGAGTATGAGTACAACATGTCCATATACAGAAAGTTAGCTACATGGAGACAAATCCAATATGTTCATATACAGAGAGTTACCTACATGGCAGATCAGTCCAACATATCCATGCACAGAGAGCTAGCTACATGGCAGAAGAGTACAAAATATCCATATACAGAGGGCTATCTACATGGCAGAGTAAGCGCAACATTTCCATATATAGAGTTCCAGCCACATGGCAGATGAGTCCAACGTGTCCATATACTCAGAGCTAGCTACATGGCAGAATAGCCCAACATGTCCATATACAGTGTACTAGCCATATGGCAGATGACTCCAACATGTCCATATACTGAGACCTGGCAACATGACAGGTGAGTCCAACATGTGCATATTCAGAGGGCTGGCGACAAGGCAGATGAGTCCAATATGTTCATAGACAGAGACATGGCTACATGATTGATGATTCCAACATATCCAAATACTGAGAGCTAGCTACATGGCAGACAAGTCGCATATGATCATATACAAAGAGCTACCTACATGGTAGATCAGTCCAACATATCCATGCACAGAGATCTAGCTACATGGCAGACAAGTCCAAAATGTCCATATACAGAGAGCTAGCTACATTGCAGCCTAGTGGAACATTTACATATACAGCGTTTTAGCTACATTGTAGATGAGTCCAACATGTCCATCTACTGAGAGCTAGCTACATAGCAGAGAAGTCCAACATATCCATATACAGAGTACAAGGTACATGGCAGATGAGTCCAAGAAGTCCATATAGTGAGAATTAGCTACGAAATGCATATGAGTCCAACATGTGTATATATAGAGGACTTGGTACAAGACAGATGAGTCCAACATATTCATACAGAGAGAGCTGACTACATGAGTGATGAGTCCAATATGCCCATATACAGCGAGCTACCTACATGGAAAACAATTCCAGTATGTTCATATATGGAGAGTTACCAACATGGCAACTCAGTCCAATATATCCATGCACTGAGAACTAGCTACATGGCCGACGAGTCCAAAATGTCCATGTACATTGAGCTAGCTACATGGCAGTGTAGTGCAACATTTCCATATATGGAGTTTTAGCTTTATGTTAGATGTGTCCAACATATCTACATACTGAGAGCTAGGTACATGGCAGAGCAGTCCAACATATCCATATACAGAGTACTAGCTACATGGCAAATGAGTCCAACATGTCCATATATTGAGAATTAGCTACAAAATGCATATGAGTACAACATGTGTATATATGTTGGACTTGCTACAAGACAGATGAGTCCAATATGTTCATAAAGAGAGAGCTGAATACATGACTGATGAGTCCAACATGCCGATATACAGAGAGCTACTTACATGGCAGAAAAGTACAATACTTCCATGCAAAGAGAACTAACTACAAGGCAGTTAGATCAAAATGTCCATATAGAGAGCTAGCTACATGACAGAATAGAGAAACATTTCCACTACAGAGTTCTAGCTACATGACAGACTAGTCCAACATGTCCATATATAGAGTACTAGCTACATGGCAGATGAGT
>NW_006408877.1:657841-659875 GCF_000296735.1 Chrysochloris asiatica
TGAGAGTTAGCAACATAGCAGATGAGTCCAAAATGTGTATATTTAGAGTGCTAGCTACAAGGCATATGAGTCCAACATGTTCATACAGAGAGAGCTGTCTACATGGCTGATGAGTCTAACATGTTCATATACAGAGAGCTAGCTACATGGCATACAAGTCCAATATGTTCATATACAGAGAACTACTTACTTGGAAGATCATTGCAACATATCCATGAACAGAGAACTAGCTACATAACAGACGAGTCTAAAAAGTACATGACAGATAACTAGATACAGGGCAGAGTATGTACAACATTTCCATCTACAGAGTTATAGCTGCATGGCAGATGAGTCCAACGTGTCCATATACTGAGAGCTAGGTACATGGCAGAGTAGCGCAACATTTAAATGCACAGAATCTTAGCAACATGACAGATGAGTCCAACGTGTCCATATACTGAGAGCTAGATACATGGCAGAGGTATCTAACATGTCCATATACAGAGAACTCCCTACATGGCAGAAGAATCCCAAGTGTGCATATACAGAGCACTAACTACATGACAGAGTAGTGCAATATTTCTACATACAGAGTTCTAGCTACATGGCAGATGAGTACAACATGTCCATATATTTAAAACTAGCTACATCTCAGAGTAGTCCAACATGTCCATATACAGAGTACTAGCTACATGACAGGTGCGTACAACATGTCCATATACTGAGCGTTAGCTATACAATGCAGATGAGTCCAACATGTGTATATACAGAGGAGTTGCTACAATGCAGATGAGTCCAAAATGTTCATACAGAGAGAGCAGGCTATATGGCTGATGAGTTCAACATGTCCATATATAGTAAGCTAGCTACGTGTCTGACATGTCCAATATTTTCATATACAGAGAGATATCTACATGGCAGATCAGTCCAACATATCCATGCACAAAGAGCTAGGTACATGGCAGACAATTCTACAATATCCATATATAGAGAGCTAGCTACATGGCCGAGTAAGTGCAACATTTCCATATACAGAGTTCTAGCTATATGGTAGATGAGTCCAACGTGTCCTTATACTGAGAGCTAGCTACATGGCAGAGTAGTCCAACATATCCATGTACAGTGTACAGGCTACAAAGCAGTTGAATCCAACATGTCCACATACTGAGAATTAGCTACAAAATGCAAATGAGTCCAAGGTGTATATATATACAGGCATGCTACAAAGCAGATGAGGACAACATGTTCATACAGAGAGACCTGTCTACACGACTGATGAGTCCAACTTACCCATATACATAGTGCTACCTACATGGCACACAAGTCACATACGTTCATATATAGAGAGATAACTACATGGCAGATCAGTCCAACATATCCATGCATAGAGAGCTACCTACATGGCAGACGAGTCCAAAATGACCATATACAGAGGGCTAGCTACATGCCAGAATAGTGCAACATTTCCATCTACAGGGTAATAGCTACATGGCAGATGAGTCCAACCTGTCCATATACTGAGATTTAGCAAAATGGCAGATGAGTCCAACATGTGTATATTTAGAGTGCTAGCTACAATGTAGACGAGTCCAACATGTTCATACATAGAGCTGTCTAGATGTGTAATGAGTCTAACATTTCCATATACAGAGTTCTAGCTACATGACAAATGAATCCAATGTGTCCATATACTGAGAGCTGGCTACAAGGCAGAGAAGTGCTACATTTCCATATACAGAGTTCTAGCTACATGGCATACGAGTCCTAAATGTCCATATACAGGGGGGTAAGTACATACAGAGTAGTGCAACATTTCCATATTCAGAAATCTAGCTACATTTCCAATTAGTCCAACGTGTCCATATACTGAGAGCCAGCTGTATGGCAGAGTAATCCAACATGTCCATATAGAGTGTACTAGCGGCATGGCAGATGAGAACAACATGTACATATACTGAGAGTTAGCATCATGGTAGATGAATCAAATATGTGCATATTTAGAGGGCTAACTACAAGGCAGGTGAGTCCAACATGTTCATACCCAGAGAGCTG
>NW_006408877.1:666380-669211 GCF_000296735.1 Chrysochloris asiatica
AGATACATGGCACAGTCAGTGCAACTTTTCCATCTACAGAATTCTAGCTACATGGCAGATGAGTCCAACGTGTCCAAATGCTGAGAGCTAGTGACGTGACAGAGCAGTGCAACATTTCAATATACAGAATACTAGCTCCATCGCAGATGTGTCCAACATGTCCATATACTGAGAGTTAGCCATAAAATGCAGATGAGTACAACATGTGTATATAGAGAAGAATTGCTACAAGGCAGATGAGTACAAAATATTCACACACAGAGAGCAGGCTACATGACTGATGAGTCCCACATGTCCATATACATAGAGCTAGCTACATGGAAGATGAGTGCAACATGTGTATATTTAGAAGGGTAGCTACAAGGCAAATGAGTCCAACACGTTAATACACAGAAAGCTGGCTACATGACTGATGATTCCAACATGTTGATATACTGAGAGCTAGCTACATGGCAGACAAGTCCAATATGTTCATATACAGAGAACTACCAACATGGCATATCAGTCCCACATATCCTTGCACAGAGAGCTAGTTACCTGGCAGATGAGTCCAAAATATCCATATACAGAGAGTTAGCTACATGGGCTAGTAGTATAACATTTCCATATACGGAGTTCTAGCTACATGGCAGATGAGTCCATCATAATACATATACTATGAGATAGATACATGTCAGAGTAGTCCAACATATACATATACAGAGTATTAGGTACATGGCAGATGAGTCCAACATGTCCATATACAGAGAGTTAGCTGAAAATGCAAGTGAGTCCAACATAAGTATATATAGAGGACTTGCTACAAGGCAGATGAGTCAAAAATATTTAAACAGAGAAAGCGGGCTACGTGGCTGAGGAGTCAAACATGTCCATTTACAGAGAGCTACCTCCATGGCAGACAAGTCCAATATGTTCATATATAGAGAGCTACCTACATGGAAGATCAGTTCAACATATCCATATCCATATCCATGCACAGAGAGCTAGCTACATGGGAAACGAGTCCACAATGTCCATATACAGAGAGCCAGCTACATGGCAGAGTAGTGCAACATTTCCATATACAGAGTTCTAGCTACATGGCAGATGAGTCCAACGTGTCCATATACGGAGAGATAGCTACATAGCGGAGTACTCGAACATGTCCATATCAAGAGGACTACCTACAAGGCAGATGAGTCCAGCCTGTCCATAAAGTGAGAGTTGGTAACATGGCAGATGATCCAACATGTGTATATTCAGAAGGCTAGTTACAAGACAGATGAGTCCAATATGTTCATAGACAGAGACAAGACTACATGGCTGATGATTCCAACATATCCAAATACTGAGAGCTAGCTACATGGCAGACAATTCCAATATGTTTATATACAGAGAGCTACCTACATGGCAGATCAGCCCAACATATCCATGCACAGGGAGTTAGCTACATGGCAGACGAGTTCAAAATGTCCATATATAGAGAGCTAGCTACATGGCAGAGTAGTGCAACATTTCCATATATAGAGTTTTAGCTTCATGGCAGATGAGTCCAACATGTCTATATACTGAGAGCTTGGTACTTGGCAGAGCAATCGAACATATCCATATACAGAGTACTAGCTACATGGCAGATGAGTCCAACATGTCCTTATAGTGAGAATTAGCTACAAGATGCACATGAGTCCAACATGTCCTTATAGTGAGAATTAGCTACAAGATGCATATGAGTCCAACATGTGTATATATAGTGGACTTGCTACAAGGCAGATGAGTCCAATATGTGTCTACAGAGAGAGCTGAATACATGACTGATGAGTCCAACATGCCAATATACATGGCAGAGAAGTCCAATATGTTCATATACCGAGTGCTACCTACATGGCAGGTCAGTCCAACATATCCATGCACAAAGAGCTAGCTACATGGCAGACGAGTCCACAACGTCCATATACAGAGAGCTATCTACATGGCAGACAAGATAGCAGATGAGTCCAACATATGTATATAGAGAGGGCTACCTACAAGGCAGATGAGTCCAACATGTTCATACAGAGAGAGCAGGCTACATGGCTGATGAGTCCAGCATGTCCACATACAGAGAGGCAGCTACATGACAGATAAGTCCAATATGTTCATATACAGAGAGTTACCTACATGGCAGATCAGTCCAACATATATATGCCCAGACAGCTAGCTACATGGCAGACGAGTCCAAAATATCCATATACTAGAGCTAGCTACATGGCAAGGTAGTGTAACATTTCCATAAACAGAGTTCTAGCTATAAGGCAAATGAGTCGAATGTGTCGATATACTGAGAGCTAGCTACATGGTGAGTAGTCCAACATATCCATATAAAGAGTACTAGATAGAAGTCAGATGAGTCAATCATGACCATATACTGAGAGTTAGCTACATGGCAGATCAGTCCAACGTGTGTATATAGAGGACTAGCTACAAGGCAGAAGAGTCCAACATGTTCCTACACAGACAGTTGGCTATAGGGTTAATGAGTCCAACACATCCATATACAGAGACTTGTCTACATGGCAGACAAGTGTAATATGTTCACATATAGAGAGATAACTACATGCTTGACTAGTCCAACCTATCCATGCACAGAGAGCTAGATACATGGCAGAAGAGTCGAACATGTGTATATATAGAGGACGTGATACAAGGCAGATGAGTCCAACATGTTCATACAGAGAGAGATGGATACATGTCTGTTCAGTCCAACATGTCCATATAGAGAGAGCTAGCTACATGGCAGACAAGTTCAATATGTTCATATACAGAGAGTTACCTACATGGCAGATCAGGCCAACATATCCATGCACAGAGAGCTA
>NW_006408877.1:669831-673266 GCF_000296735.1 Chrysochloris asiatica
CAGTATGTTCATACAGTGAGAGCCGGCTATATGGCTGATGAGTACAGCATGTCCATATACAGAGAGCAGCTACATGACAGACAAGTCCAATATGTTCATATATAGATAGCCACCTACATGGTAGCTCATTCCAACATATACATGCAAAAGGAGCTAGCTACATGGCAGATGAGTACAAAATGTCCATATACAGAATGCTAATTACATGGTTGACGATTCCAAACTGTCCATATACTGAAAGCTAGCTAAATGGCAGGTTAGTCCAACAACTCCATGTACAGAATTCTAGCTGTATGGCAGATGAGTCGAACATGTCCATATAGTGAGAGCTAGCTACATGGCAGAGTAGTCCAACATGCCCATATATAGAGTACTAGCTATATGACAGATGAATCCAACATGTCCATATACTGAGAGATACCTACATGGAAGATGAATCCAACATGTGTATATTTAGAGGAGTAGCTACAAGGCTGATGAGTCCAATATGTTAATACACAGCAAGATGGATACATGGTTGTTGAGTCCAACATGTTCATATACAGAGAGCTCTCTACATGGGAGCAAATTCCAACATGTCAATATACAGAGTACTATCTACAAGGTAGATGAGTCCAACATGTTCATACAGAGCGAGCTGGCTATGTGGCTGATGAGTCCAACATGTCCATATACATAGAACTCGATACATGGCAGAGAAGTACAATATGTTCATATACAGAGATCTACCTACATAGCAGATCAGTCCAACATATCCATGCACAGAGAACTAGCTACATGGCAGACGAGTTCAAAATGTCCATAAACAGAGAGCTAGCTACATGGCAGAGTAGAGCAATATTTCCATATACAGAGTTCTAGCAACATGGCAGATGAGTCCAATGTGTCCATATACTGTGAGTGATCTACATGGCATAGTACTCCAACATGTCCATAAACAGAGAACTAGCTAGAAGGCAGATGAGTCCAACATGTCCATATACTGAAAGTTCGCTACATGGCAGATCAGTCCAACATGTGTATATGTAGAAGATTAGCTACAAGTCAGATGAATCAAACATGTTCATATAGAGAGAGTTGCCTACATCGCTGATGAGTCCAACATGTCTGTATACAGAGAGCACGCTACGTGGAAGACAAGTACGTATGTTCATATACAGAGAGCTCACTACATGGCAGATCAATCCAACATATCCATGTACAGAGAGCTAGCTACATGACAGACGAGTCCAAAATGTCCATATACAGAGAGCTAGCTACATGGCATAGTAGTGCAACATTTCCATATATAGTTCTAGCTACATGGCAGATGAGTCACACATGTCCATATACTGAGAGATAGCTACATGGCATAGTTGTCCAACATGCACATATACAGAGTACTAGCTACAATGCAGATGGGTCCAACATGTCCATATACTGAGAGTTAGCTACATGGCAGATTAATCCATCATGTGTATATTTAGAAGGCTAGCTACAAGGCACATGAATCCAACATATTCATAAACAAAGAGCTGGCTTCATGGCAGCTCAGTGCAACATATCCACGCACACAGAGCTAGACACATGGTAGACGAGTCCAAAATGTTCATATACAGGGAGATAACTACATGGCAGAATAGTGCAAAATTTTCATGTACATAGTTCTAGCTACAAGACAGATAGCCCAACATGTTCATATACTGAGAGCTAGCTACATGGCAGAGTAGTGCAACATTTTCATATACAGAGTTCAAACTACATGGGAGATGAGTCCAACATGTCCATATACTGAGAGTTAGATAAATGGCAGATGAGTCCAATATGTTCATACAGAGAGAACTGACTACATGGCAGATCAGCCCAACATATCCATGTACAGAGGCAGACGAGTCCAAAATGTCAATATACAGAAAGCTAGCTACATGCCAGAATAGTGTTGCATTTCCATATACCAAGTTCTAGCTACATGGCAGATGAGGCCAACGTGTCCATATACTGAGAGTGAGCTACATGCCTCATGAGTCCAACATGTGTTTATACAGAGGACTAGCTACAAGGCAGATAAGTCAAACGTGTCCATTTACAGAGTGCTAGCTACATGGCAGAGTAGTCCAACGTATCCCTATACAAAGTACAAGCTACATGAAATTTGCGTCCAACATGTGTATATATAGAGGACTAGCTTAAAGGCAGATGAGTCCAACATGTTCATACAGAGAGAGCTGGCTACATGGCTGAAGAGAACAACATGTCCCTATACTGAGAACTAGCTACATGGTAAATATTGCAACATTTCCATGTACAGAGTTCTAGTTACATGGCATATGAGTCCAGTATGTTCATATAAAGATTGCTACTTACATGGGAGATCAGTCCAACATAAACAATCATAGAGAGCTAGCTAACAGTCCAAAATATTCATATACAGAGAGCTACCTACATGAGAGAGCAGTGCATCATTTCCATATACAGAGTTCCAGCTACATGGCAGATGAGACCAATGTGTCCATATACTGAGAGCTAGCAATAAGGCAGAGAAGTCCAACATGTCAATATTCTGCGTACTAGCTACATGGCAGATGAGCCCTACATATGTATATATAGCGGACTAGTTACAAGGCAGATGAGTCCAACATGTTCATACACAGAGAGCTGGCTAAATGGCTGATGAGTCATATATGTCCATAAACAGAGAGTTAGCTACATGGCAGAGTAGTCCAACATGTCCATATGCAGAGAGCTACCTACATGTCAGATCAGTCCAACATATCCATGCAGAGAGCTAGCTACATGGAAGACTAGTCCTAAATGTCCATATACAGAGAACTAGCTACATGGCAGATCAGTAAAACATATCCATGCACAGAGAGCTTGCTACATGGCAGGCGAGTCCAACATGCCCATATACAGAAAGCTAGCTACATGGCAGATTAGTGCAACATTTCCATATACAGAGTTCTAGCTACATGGCAGAAGAGTCCAACATGTCCATATACTGAGAGCTAGCTACATGGCAGAGTGGTCCAACATTTCCATATAAAGAGTACTAGCTACAAAGCAGATGAGTCCAACATGTCCATATACTGAGAGTTAGCTAAATGGCAGATGAGTCCCATATATGCATATATAGAGGACCAGCTACAAGGAAGATGAGTCCAACATGTTCATACAGAAAGAGCTGGCCAAATGGCTGATGAGTCAAATATTTACATATACAGAGAGCTAGCTACATAGCAGACAAGTCCAATATATTCATAAACAGAGGACTATCTACGTGTCAGACCAGTCCAACATATCCATCCAGAGAGAGCTAGGTACTTGGCAGATGAGTCCAAACTGTCCATACACAAAGAGGTAGGTACATTTCAGAGTAGTTCAACATTTCCATATACAGAGTTCTCACTACATGGAAGATGAGTCCAACATGTCCATATACTGAGAGCTAGCTACATG
>NW_006408877.1:673366-674489 GCF_000296735.1 Chrysochloris asiatica
ATATACAGAGTTCTCACTACAAGGAAGATGAGTCCAACATGTCCATATACTGAGAGCTAGCTACATGCAGAGTAATACAACATGTCCATATATAGAGTACTAGCTACATGGCAGATGAGTGCAACATGTGTATTTTTATAGGGCAAGCTACTTGGCCGATAAGTCCAACATATCCATGCACAGAGAGTTAGCTACATGGCAGACGAGTTCGCAATGTCCATAAACAGAGAGCTATCTACATGGCAGAATAGTGCAACATTTCCATATACAGGGTTCTAGCTACATGGCAGATGAATCCAACGTGTCCATATACTGAGAGCTAGGTTCATGGCATACTAGTCCCAAATGTCCATATACAGAGTACTAGCTACGTGGCAGATGAGTCTAACAGGTCCATATGCTGTGAGTTAGCTATATGGCAGATGAGTCCAACATGTGATATATAGAGGACGAGCTACAAGGCAGATGTGTACAACATGTTAACACAGAGAGAGCTAGCTACATGGCTCATGATTCCAACATGTCCATATACAGAGAACTAGCTATATGGCAGAGATGTCTAATATGTCATATACTGTAAGCTAACTACATGGTGGATCAGTACTATATATCCATGCACAGAGAGCAAGCTACTTGGCAGACAAATCGAAAATGTCCATATACAGAGACCTAGCTACATGGCAGTGTAGTCCAAAATTTCCATATACAGCGTTCTAGATACATGGCAGATGAGTTCACCATGACCATACACTGAGAGCTAGCTACATAGCAGGGTATTCCAACATGTCCCTATACAGAGTACTAGCTTCACGGCTGATTAGTCCAACATATCCATGCACAAAGAGTTAGCTACATGGCAGATGATTCCAACATTTGTATATATAGAGGACTAGATACAAGGAAGATAAGGCCAACATGTTCACAAAGAAAGAGATGGATACATGGCTGTTGAGTACAACATGTCCATATACAGAGAGTTCACTACATGGTAGAGAAGTCCAACATGTCGATATACAGAGTACTAACTACATGGTAGATAAGTCCAATATTTAATATGCTGAATGTTAACTACGTGGCAGATAAGTCCAACATGTGTATATCTAGAGGACTATTTACAAGGCAG
>NW_006408877.1:675643-683286 GCF_000296735.1 Chrysochloris asiatica
CCTACATGGCAGATCAGTCCAAAATATCCATGCACAGAGAGCTAGCTACATGTCAGTCTAGTCCAAAATGTCCATGTACAGAGAGCTAGCTATATGGAAGATCATTGGAACATTTCCATATACAGAGTTCTAGCTACATGGCAGATGAGTCCAACGTGTCCATATACTGAGAGCTAGCTGCATGGTATATTAGTCCAACATGTCCATGCACAGAGAACAAGCTACATGGCACACAAGTCCAAAATGTCCATATACAGGGAGATAGCTACATGGTAGAAAAGTCCATTATGTTCATATACAGAGATCTACCTATATGGTATATCACTCCAACATATCCATGCACAGAGAGCTAGCTACATGGCAGACGAGTTAAAAATGTCCATATAAAGAAACCTAGATACATGGCAG
This sequence comes from Chrysochloris asiatica, assembly GCF_000296735.1. NCBI lineage: Eukaryota > Metazoa > Chordata > Mammalia > Afrosoricida > Chrysochloridae > Chrysochloris > Chrysochloris asiatica. The sequence goes on from NW_006408877.1 coordinate 676,052, forward strand.
AGTAGTGCAATATTTCCATAAACAGAGTTCTAGCTACATGGCAGATGAGTCCAACATGTCCATATACTGAGAGCTAGCTGCATGGCAGAGTACTCCAACATGTCCATATACAGAGTACTAGCTAGAAGGCAGATGAGTCCAACATGTCCATATACTGAGAGTTAGCTACATGGCAGATCAGTCCAACATATGTATATATAGAGGACTAGCTACAAGGCAGATGAGTAAAACATGTTCATATAGAGGGAGCTGCCTACATGACTGATTAGTCCAACATGTCCATATACAGAGAGCTAGCTACATGGCAGATGAGACCAACACGTCCATATACTGAGAGTTAGCTACATGGCAGATGAGACCAACATGTGTATATATAGAGGACTAGCTACCAGACGATGAGTCCTACATATTCAGACAGAGAGAGCTGGTTACATGGCTGATGAGTTCAACATATCTATATGCAGAGTACTATCTACATGGTAGATGAATCCAACATGTCCATATACTGAGTGTTAACAACATGACAGATAAGTCCAACATGTGTTTATATAGAGGATTAGCTACAAGGCAGATGAATCCCACATATTCATACAGAGAGAGTTGGCTACATGGCTGATGAGTCCGTGTCCATATACAGAGAGCTAGCTACATGGCAGAAAAGTGCAATAAGTTCATATACAGAGATCTAACTACATGGCAGATCAGTACAATATATCCATGCACAGAGAGCTAACTACATGCCAAAAGACTCCAAAATGTCCATATACAGAGAACTAGCTACATGGCAGAGTGTCCATATACAGAGAACTAGCTACATGGCAGAGTGGTGCAACATTTCCATATTCAGACTTCTGGCTGCATGGCAGATGAGTACAACATGTCCACATACTGAGAGCTAGCTACATGGCAGAATAGTCCAACATGTCCATATACAGAGTTCTAGATCCATGGCAGATGAGTCCAAGGTGTCCAGATAGTGAGAGCTAGCTACATGGCAGAGTAGTCCAACATGTCCACATACAGAGTTCTAGCTACATGGCATATCAGTCCAACATGCCTATATACTGAGAGTTACCTTCATGGCAGATGAGTCTAACAGGTGTATATAGAGAGGACTAGTTAAAAGACATATGAGTCCAACATGTTCATACAGAGAGAGCTGGCTACATGACTGATGTGTCCTACATGTCCATATACATAGAGCTAGCTATATGGTAGATGAGACCAACATGTCTAAATTTAGAGGGCTAGTTACAAGCAGATGAGTCCAACATGTTCAAACTCATAGAGCTGGCTACATGGCTGATGAATTCAACATGTCCATATACTGAGAGCTAGCTACATGGTAGACAAGTCCATTATGGTCATATACAGAGAGCTACCTACATGGCAGATCAGTACAACATATCCATGTACAGAGAGCTACCTACATGGCACAGTAGTGCCAAGTTTCCATATACAGAGTGCTAGCTACATGGTAGATGAGTACAAGCTTTCCATATACTGAGAGATAGCTACATGGCAGAGTAGTGCAACATGTCCATATACAGAGTTGTAGCTGCATGGTAGATGAGTCCAACGTGTTCATATACTGAGAGCCAGCTACATGGCAGAGTAGTCCAAGATGTCCATATACAGAGTAGTAGCTACATGGCAGATGAGTTCAACATGTCAATATAATGCGATTTAGCTTCATGGCAGATGAGTCAAACGTGTATATTTAGAGGGCTACCTAAATGACAGATGAGTCCAACATGTTCATACAGAGAGTTGGTGACGTGGCTGTTGAGTCCAACATTTCTCTATACAGAGAGCTACCTCCATGGCAAACAACTCAAATATGTTCATATACCGAGGGCTACCTACATGACAGATCAGTACAACATATCCATGCACAGAGAGCTAGCTACATGGCAGATAAGTCCAACATGTGTATATACAGAGTACTAGCTACATGGCAGATGAGTCCAACACGTCCATATGCTGAGAGTTAGCAACATGGCAGATGATTTCAACATGAGTAGATATTGAGGACAAGCTACAAGGCAGATGAGTACAACATGTTCATACAGAAAGAGCTGGTAACATGGCAGACAAGTCCAATATGTTCATATACAGAGCGGTAACTCCATGACAGATCAGTCCAAAATATTCATGCACAGAGAGTTAGGTACATGACAGAAGAGTCCACAATGTCCATATACAGAGAAATAGCCACATGGCAGAGTAGTACAACATTTTCATATGCAGAGATCTAACTACATGGCAGATGAGTCCAACATGTCCATATACAGAGAGCTAGCTACATGGCAGACAAGTCCAATATGTTCATATACAGAGAGATAGCTACATGGCAGATAAGTCCAACATAGCCATGCACATAGAGCTAGCTTCATGGCAGACGAGACCAATGTCCATATACAGAGATCTAGCTTCATGGAAGAGTAGTGCAACATTTCCATGTACAGAGTTCTAGCTACATGGCAGATGAGTCCCATGTCTCCATATACAGAGAATTAGCTACATGGCAGATGAGTCTAACATTTGTATATATAAAGTCTAGCACATGTTCATATAGAGATAGCTGGCTTCATGGCTGAAGAGTCCAACATATCCATACAGAGAGAGCTAGCTACATGGAAGACAAATCCAATATGTCCATATATAGAGTACTAGCTACATGGCTGATGAGTCCAACATGTCAGTATTCTAAAAGCTACCTACATTGCAGACAAGTGGAACATGTTCATATACTGAGAGCTAGCTACATGGCATGCAAGTCCAATATGTTCATATACAGAGAGCTATCAACATGGCAGATCAGTCCAACATATCCATGCACAGAGAGCTAGCTACATGGCAGACGAGTCCAAAATGTCGACATACAGGGAGCTAGCTATATATCACAGTAGTGCAACATTTCCATATGCAGAGATCTAGCTACATTGCATACGAGTCAAAGTTTCCATATACACAGAGCTAGCTACATGGCAGATGAATCCAACATATCCATGCACAGATTTCTAGCTTCATGGCAGATGAGCTCAACATGTCCATATACAGAGTATTAGCTACATGGCAGATGAGTCCAACATGTTCATATACAGAGTACTAGTTACATGGTATATGACTCTAACATGTCCATATGCTGAGAGTTAACTACATGGCAGATGAGTCCAACATGTGTATATATAGAGAACTAGCTACAAGGCAGGTAAGTCGAACATGTACAAACAGAGAGAACTGGCTACATGCTGATTAGTCCAACATGTCTATATACAGAGAGCTAGGTACATGGCAGAGTAGGGCAACATTTCTATATACAGAGTACTAGTTACATGACAGATGACTACAACATGTCCATATGGTCAGAGTTAACAATTGTCAGATGAGTCCACCATGTGTATATAGAGAAGACTAGGTAGAAGGCAAATGAGTACATGTTCAAACAGAGAGAACTGGCTACATGACTGATGAGTCCAACATGTCTGTATACAGAGAGCTAGCTACATGGCAGAGTAGGGCAACATTTCTATATAAAGAGTTCCTGCTCCATAGCAGATGAGTCCAACAAGTCAGTATACAGAGAGCTAGCTACATGGCAGAGCAGTGCAACATTTCCATATACAGAGATCTAGCTATATGGCAGATAAACCCCACGTGTCCATATACTGACAATTAGCTACATGGCAGATGAGTCTAACATGTGTATATATACAGGACTAGATAAAAGGCAGACGAGTCCAACATGTTCATATAGAGATAATTGACTACGTGGCTGATGAGTAAAATATGTCCATACACAGAGAGCTGGCTACATGGCAGATAAGTCCAAAATGTTCATATACAGAGAGCTACCTACAAGGCAGATCAATCCAACATATCCATGCACAGAGAGCTAGCTACATGGCAGACAAGTGAAAAAAATGTCCATATACAGAGAGCTAGCTAAATGGCAGAGTAGTACAACATTTCCATTTACAGAGTTATAGCTTCATGGCAGATTAGTCCAACATGTCAATATACTGAGAGTTAGCTACATGGTAGGTGAGTCCAACATGTTTTTATATAGAGGACTAGATAAATGGCAGATGAGTACAACATGCTCATACAAAGAGAGATGGCTACTTTGCTGATAATCCAACATGTCCATGTTCATAGATCTAGCTACATGGCAGACAAGTCCAATATGTTCATACACAGAGAGGTACCTACATGGCAAATCAGTCCAACATATCCATGCACAGAGAGCTAGCTACATGGCAAACGAGTCCAAAATGTCCATATATAAGGAGCTAGCTACATGGAAGAGTAGTACAACATTTCCATATAAAGAGTAATAGCAACATGCCAGATGAGTCCAACATGTGTATATAGAGAGAACTGGCAACAAGGAAGATGAATCCAAAAGGTTCAAACAGAGAGAGCTGGCTACATGGTGGATGAGTCCAACATATCCTTATATAGAGAGCTAGGTACATGACAGGCAAGTCCAATATGTTCATATACAGAGAGATACCTACAAAATGCAGATCAGCCCAACAAATCCATGCACAGAAAGCTAGCTACAGGCAGACAATTCCAAAATGACTAAATACAGAGAGATAGCTAAGTGGCAGAGTAGTGCAACATTTCCATATACAGTGCTATGGCTACATGGCAGATGAGTCCAATGTGTCCATATACTGAGAGTTAGCTACAAAATGCATATGAGCCCAACATGTGTATATATAGAGGACTTCCTACAAGGCAGATGAGTCCAACATGTTCATAAAAAGAGAGCTAGCTACATGGCAGAGCAATCCAATATGTCATATACAGAGTAGTGACTACATGGCAGATAAGATCAACATGTCCATATAGTGAGAGTTAGCTACATGGCAGATGAGTCCAACATGTGTATATATAGAGGACTAGCTCCAAGGCAGATGAGTCCAACATGTTCATACAGAGAATGCTGGCTACATGACTGATGAGTCCAACATGTCCATATAGAGAAATAGCTTCATAGAAGATATGTCCAATATGTTCACATACAGAGAGCTACCTACATGGCAGATGAGTCCAACATGCCCTTATACTGAGAACTAGCTACATGAAAGATTAGTTCAATATGTCCATATACAGGTTACTAGCTACATGGCAGATTAGTCCAACATGTCCATATACTGAGAGTTAGCTACATGGCAGATGGGTCTTACATGTTCATACAGAGAGAGCTGGCTAAAATGTCTGATGAGTCCAACATGTCCATATACTGAGAGCTAGCTACATTGCAGACACGTCCAATACGTTCATATACAGAGTGCTACCCAAGTGGCAGATCATTCCAACATATCCATGCACAGAGAGCTAGCTACATGGCAAAATAGTGCAACAATTCCATATACAGAGTTCTAGCTACATGGCTGATGAGTCCAACATGTTCATATATAGTGTATTAGCTCCATGACAGCTGAGTCCAACATGTCCATATAAAGAGAGCAAGCTCCTTGACAGACAAGTCCAATATGTTCATACACAGAGAGATACCTACAAAATGCAGATCAGCCCAACATATGCAAGCACAGAAAGCTAGCTACATAGCAGACAATTTCAAAATGTCTACATACAGAGAGCTCACTACATGGCAGAGTAGTGCAAAATTTCCATATAAATTGTTATAGCTACATGGCAGATGAGTCCAATGTGTCCATATACTGAGAGCTACCTACATGGCAGAGTAGTCCAACATGTCATATACAGAGTAGTGGCTACATGGCAGATGAGTCAAACATGTCCATATACTGAGAGTTACCTACCTGGCAGATGAGTCCAACATATGTATATATAGAAGACTATCTAAAACACAGATGAGTTCAACATGTTCATACAAAGAATGCTGTCTACATGACTGATGAGTCCAACATGTCCATATATAGTGACCTAGCTTCATGGCAGACAAGTCTAATATGTTCATATGCTGAGAAGTACCTACATCGCAGATGAGTTCAACATACCCATGCACAGAGAGCTAGCTACATGGCAGAGGAGTCAAAAATGTCCATATACAGAGGGCTAGCTACATGGCAGAGTAGTGCAACATTTTCATGTACAGAGTTCAAACTACATGGCAGATGAGTTCCATGTGTCCATATACAGAGTACTAGCTTCATGGCATATGAGTCCAACATGTCCATATACTGAGAGTTATCTACATGGCAGATGAGTCCAACATGTGTATATATAGAGGACTAGCTACAAGGTATATGAGTACAACATGTCCATATACAGAGTAGTACCTTCATGGCAGATGAGTCCAACATGTCCATATACAGTGTACTAGCAACATGGCAAAAGACTCCAAAATGTCCATATGCTGAGAGTTAAGTACATGGCAGATGAATCCAACATGTGTATATATAGAGGACTAGCTACAAGGCAGTTGAGTACAACATGTTCAAACAGAGAGAGCTGGCTACATGGCTGATGAGTCCAACATGTCCATATACAGAGAGCTAGCTACATGGCAGAGTATTGCAACATTTCCATATACAGAGTTCTAGCTCCATGGCAGACGAGTTCACCGTTTCCATATACAGAGAGCTAGCTACATGGTAGAGTAGTGCAAAATTTCCATATACAGTGTTCTAGCTACATGCCAGATGAGTCCAACATGTCCATATACAGAGTACTAGCTACATGACAGATAACCCCATTATGTCCAAATACAGAAAGTAAGCTACATGGCAAATGAGTCGAACATGTGTATATTTAGAGGGCTAGCTACAAAGCAGATGAGTCAAAAATGTTGATGCACAGAGAGATAGCTACATGGCTGATGAGTCCAACATGTCCATGCACAGAGAGCTTGCTACATGGCAGATGAGTCCAAAATGTCCATATAAAGAGAGCTAGCTACATGGTAAAGTAGTGCAACATGTCCGTATACAGAGTACTAGCTACATGGCAGATGAGTCCAACATGTCCATATACTGAGGGTTAGCTACATAGCATAAAAGTCCAACATGTGTCTATATAGAAGACTAGCTTCAAGGCAGATTAGTCTAGCATGTTCACACAGACAGAATTGGCTACATGACAGAGTAGTGCAACATTTCCATGTACAGAGTTCTAGCTACATGGTAGATGAGTCCCACGTGTCCATATACTAAGAATTAGCTACATGGCAGATGAGTCTAACATTTGTATATATAAAGTTTTATTACATGTTCATATAGAGATAGCTGGCTTCA
>NW_006408877.1:684621-687552 GCF_000296735.1 Chrysochloris asiatica
TGAGGGTTAGCTAAATGGCAGATATGTCCAACATGTGTATATATAGAGGACTAGCTACAAAGCAGATGAGCCCAACATGTTCATACAGAGAAACCTGGCTACATGACTGAGGAGTCCAATATTACAGACGGCAGTTAATGGTGTGCTGAGGACCAGTGCCATGGATGAAAATTCCAGCACGTGGCCACTCTCCAACCTGCTGGCCAGAGACCCTGTGGGCTCAAGTTAGTGACCTCTGGACATTCCGAGTCATTGGCTGTTACAAACTCGCTGTGGGGCCAGCTCTGTGTAATTCTCTTTAGTCCTATTAATTCACTCTATGCTTCGAACCCCTGTAATTGCAGCCTCTGAGAAAATGGTTTCCTAGTATGTCTACCTCAATGTCTCCACTGTGTTAGCAGTGTGTAAGGTTCTGGGAACAAATCTCTCTGAGGAACAAACTCTGGCAACTGAGCTAGTATTTCCAAACTGTTCTTTATCAAATTATTCAGTTATGTTTGATATTAACTTAATACATGATCCCGTGATACCCATGGACAATTATTAAAACAAAAAACTGCTCCTAAAGCTGAGGCTGTAGAAAGTTCCCAAAGCAAGTTTGCTGGAGCCAGGCTGCCCAAGGAATTAACTCAAAGTAGATTGGTGCCTTACAGGTTTTTGTTTAAAGAACAATAGTGTCAGCCTTCCCGGATACCTTCCAGGTGCAGGCCATTCACCTAGGTGCCTCGCTTCCTCCTGCAAATCTGGCCCAGCCAGCCGACACAGCGGGACTCCTCCAAAACCTTTTCACCTTCCCCCATTCTAGATTAGGTGCTATAGGTATGTTAGTTAGCCTGGAGAAACTGATTTTCTGCCTGGGATTTGAACCGGAAAAGTAACAGATAGCAATTTGCTTAATTTTTTGGAAAATTAAGGATGTTAGATTATCAAGACAATTTGTGATGTATGTTCTAGAATTTGATTCCTGTAAATTATTGTGTCCTGTGTTGAACGGTTAATCAGAGTTCACTTCTGTACCCCGTATTAATAAACCCCACCTTCCTTTGTGTAAAGCTCCTCCCCAAAATAAAACGGAGGTGCAGACCCAAGCACATATGCGTTACAGCTGGCATGTGAGGCGTTACAACTGGCAAGACACGTGTTAAGGTTTTCAGGGTGGTGCTTTACTGTCTGCAGGGGCCACGATGCCAGTAGTCCATGATCTGCCCACAAGTGTTGCATCCACTCTGGTTTCAGGGTGTCTTCTTGTTTCTCTCTTTGATTCTTTGTGCGATTCTTTATCTGTCGCTGTCGCCAACTTTGTGAACAGAACCCCTTTGTTGACTCTGGCTCTCGACAGTCCAACATGTTCATATACAGAGAACTAACTATTTTGCAGACAAGTCAAATATGTTCATATACAGAGAGCTACCTACATGGCAGAAAAGTCCAACATTACCATGCACAGAGAACAAACTACAAGAACATGTTGGACTCATCTGCCATGTAGCTAGAACTCTGTATACGGAAATATTTCACTACTCTGCCATGTCCATATACAGAGAGCTAGTTACATGGCAGAGTAGTGCAAAATTCCCTTGTAAAGAGTTCAAGCTAAATGGCAGATGAGTCTAATGTGTCCATATACTGAGAGATAGGTAAATGGCAGATGAGTCCAACATGAATATATTTAGAGGGCAAGCTACAAAGCAGATGAGTCCAACATGTTCATACACAGAGAGCTGGTTCCATGGCTGATGATTCCAACATGTCCATGTTCATATACAGAAAGCTACCAACATGGCAGATCAGTCCAACATATCAATGCACAGAGAGCGACCGACATGGCATACGAGTCCAAAATGTCCATATAGAGAGAGCTAGCTACATGGCAGAGTAGTGCAACATTTCCATATACAGACTTTTGGCTACATGGCAAATGAGTCCAATGTGTCCATATATTGAGAGTTAGCTACATGGCAGATCAGTCCAACATATCCATGCACAGAGAGCTAGCTACATGGCAGACGAGTACAAAATGTCCATATACAGAGAGCTAGCTATATGGCAGAGTAGTGCAACATTTCCATATACAGACTTTTGGCCACATGGCAGATGAGTCCAATGTGTCCAAATGCTGAGAATTAGCTACATGGAAGATCAGTCCAACATATCCATGCACAGATAGCTAGGTACATGGCAGGCGAGTACAAAATGTCCATATTCTGAGAGCTAGCTACATCGTAGAGTAGTGCAACATTTCCATATAGCGTTCTAGCTACAAGGTAAATGAGTCCAACGTGTCAATATACTGAGAGCTAGTTACAAGGCAGAGTACTAGCTACATGGCAGATGAGTCCAACATGTCCATATACTGAGAGTTAGCTACGCGGCAGTTGAGTCCAACACCTGTATAGATAGAGGCCTAGCTACAAGACAGATGAGTCCAACATGTTCATACTGAAAGAGCTGGATACATGGCTGATGAGTCCAACAAGTCCATATAAAGAGAGATAGATACTTGGCAGAGAAGTCATATATGGGAAGCTACCTTCATATTAGCAGATCACTCCAACATATCCATGCAAAGAGAGCTAACTCCATGGGAGACGAGTCAAAAAGGTCCATATAAAGAGAGCTAGCTACATGGCAGAGAAGTGCAACTTTTAAAAATAAAGAATTCTAGCTACATGGCAGATGAGTCCATATATAAACAGTCCATATATAGACTGCTAGCTACATGGAAGAGTAGTCCAAGAGGTCCATTTACAGAGAACTAACTACATGGCAGATGATTCCAACATGTGTATATATATAGAGAGAGGACTAGCTACAAAAAAGATGAGTCCAACATGTGAATACAGAGAGAGCTGGCTACATGGCTGATGAGTTCAACATGTCCATTTACTTAGAGCTAGCTATATGGCTCTGGTAGCGTAGTGGTTACGAATC